>NW_010514451.1:0-10712 GCF_000687285.1 Phaethon lepturus
GCTCCCGCCGCGGCCCCTCTCAGAGCCGGCCGGCGTCATCCCCTCAGGCGAAAGGGATGTTTCCCCTGAAACACAACCCCCCCCTCGGGTCAGGCTCTCTAAGCTGGGTTGGACATCATTGTTTTTTGAGGTAGAATCAAAAAAAATTTTAGGTCGTAGCCTTTGTCTGCCCGCGGTAACGCGGGACACAAAAGGCCTGCGGAGAAGTGGGAGGTGACGGATAGTGGGTTTTGGTGGAGGTGGGAGGGAAAATTACAGCTCGGTTCCTCTTGGGTTCTGTAAATTGGTGTTTTGTTTTGCAAACCTGAAGTATATGAACCTTCTCAAGAGCCGTTGCTCTTAGGAAAAGTCTTGGATTTATGCCAGTGTCTCTAATAACAAGAATACAGGGGAGAGGGGATGCGGGGAATCCCTGAGGTACAAGCAGTCGGGTCTTCAGAGCTCCTGTCGGAGGAGAGGGAGATTTTAGGAACCTGACCTCAATCCACGGAGGTAGGCTTGCAGGAGGGGAGAGTTGTCTTTAAGCTGTAATTTGTTTCAAAAGTTTCTTTGAAAAGTCTCAAAGTGAGCCTCTGGTGTCAGAGTTACCCTTTTTGTCACACAACAAATTATGCTGGGATTTTTCTGCAGTGTGTTTTGAGATGGTTTCTAACACAAATGTCTCGACAGAACTTACACTTGTATTGGATTGTAAAAACAATTCAATAAATTTAATACGTTTCATGACTCATTTGCCAGCACTTCTGAGATACCTGTATCTACTCACTCAATCCTTTGATATTAAGCAAAATAGAGAGAAATTGGGCAACCTACCAGGGAGGGAGCTTCATTTGAGGGACGTAATTTAGGCAAGGGAGACGGGCAGCCCGTGTGGATTCCGGAGGGGGCAGCCCCCAGGTCAGCATCACGGCGAAGGCACGCCGTGGTTCAGGACTGTGTCACGACGAAGGCACGCCGTGGTTCAGGACTGTGACTTTCCTCCAGGTCCTGGTTCAATGGCATTAGCCGGGCTGCGTTTCCTATTTTTGCCATGCTCCTACAAGCCTTTCCTGCAGGAAGACAGACGGTGTCCTGCAGCGATTTAGATTGCATTTTTCCTTCCTGCAGGTTTAATCCAAGAAAGGAATCCAAAACAAGGAAATAAATGGAGTACCATTGTTTTACAACCCAGAGAAAATAGGGATCAAGAGTCCAACCTTGTTGGTGAGTGAAGTTAATCAAAAGAAAGTGAGATCTGTAATTATGATACTGAGAGAGATACACATTATTAAAAATCTAGGGTCTTCAGTGCCTTAACAAACAGGCTCTCCTCTGGAAACACAGAACAAACAGATTTCTTTAAGCTCTTTATATTTCCTGCTTGTACCAAACCATTAATATTTTGGTGTCAGTTGCACCAGGGATTCAAACTACTCATTTCTGATCTGTAGCGTACTCTCAGTAAAATTGACTTTACACTTCAATAGCTTGCTTTCTTTCATTACTCCTTTTAATATCATGTCTTGGCCTCCTGTGGTGGCTTCCACATTCAGCGGTTCTGCACATCTCACATCCTTTCAGGACAAAATGTCAGGTTTAAAAAAAAAATCCCTTTTAAAACTACACACTCAAAGGTAGAAGGCCTGGAGTTGTGGAGAATCACACATTCTACACCTCACCGCTGAAAAGCGAAGGAAAAAGTAGGAGATTGGCTGGCAGCCCTGTTGGTTATTGGACGGAGTTAAAAGACTGAGCAAACAATAAATAAAATTATGTAAAAATAGAGTGAGCTAGGTTGAGATTGGACTTTGTTTCTTAATTAACAGCTCTCTCTGGAACATGGTGGCAGGCTCTGTCAACAAGACTAAAATGCAGGGTGTTGTTTAGACAGGCACCCAGGAACAATAGCTGACGCTTCCCATCCAGTAAATGTCGTTAAGACAGCATCAGGCTGTGCCGGCAACTTGAAATCTAATCCATTTTGTGAAATGAGTTAGAATTTTTCTGCTTGACCCCGAATCTCCCTTTTAACAGTGTTTGTGGTTTTGTAATCCCATTTTTCTGTTTGTTTTTTTTTTTTTTTTTAATGTTTCTCTCTCCCCTTTTCGCTAGGTGAAAATCAAATGTAAGCCCAGGCGAGGACAGGTGAGGAGGAGAGACCGCCACAGCGATACTGCAGGTGGTTGTTAAGTGCATAAAATAAACAAATGCTTTCAGTCTCGCCTCTGCTAGGGCAATTCGAGGTGTACCATGTAAGAGCAGAACGTGGTTGGCGATTGCGCACTCCTGGCAGTGTATCTGCATTAGTCAGATGTGTGCACAAGGGCAACCCCTGACTAGTGCCACCTGAAGACACCCGTGAGGGCGTAGTCACAGCAGGAGAGCTGCCCTTTTGCTCTTAAGTCCTGGGGTAGGTTTGTGCGCCGGAGGGGGTCCTTGTTTGTGTAGTACCTGGTGTAGCTACGCTGTCTGCTAGTCCCAACATACATGGGGTCTAAATTATATGCTTCAGCTGGAACTGGGTTTTCTATTTCTGTGACAACATTGCTGAAATGAAGTGGTCACTCTGTGCGTCCGTTCATACCCGTTTCAGAATGTGTATTTTATCTTTGTGTTTTTTTAAGAAGTACTGTTTAGTTTTATTATTTGTGAGAAGTGAGTGTTGAAACAGAAGTCAGGGGTGCAAAGATGGGACTGCTGGGGCAGGAGATGGTAATGGAGGACTTAAGAGGGAACGAGAGAGCGAAGGAAATAAAAAGAATGAGGACAAGTGGAAAAGACGTAGGGCGGTGTAACGATGGGCAGTAGTTGCTGCAGGAGAGGCTGAATGGGCAGTGGTCAAACGATAGAAAGAGGAAAAACTAAAAATGTGATAAAAGAATCTCAGGGTCCAAACACCAGAGGGTTGAGGCTATCGGCAAACTGATGTGATGCCGGGCAGCGAGGACGGCCCCAGGGCAGCCGCACTGTGCCACCAGCTGCACAGGAGCAGTTACACGGTGCGGCCTTGTCACCTCTGCTGTCTGTGCAGAGGTGCCCGTCCCTGGTCTGCCAGCAAGGGGGCCGGGAGCAGGGTAGGGACCTTGCAGCTGGATGAGCTTTGCTATGGGGGTTACCCCAAAATGCAGCATCCTCTGAGGACTGGTGGCTCTGATGAAGCCAGTAATGTAGCAAACTGAGAAAATTGAAGGTCTGGCACACATGTCATCTCATGCATGCTATGATATCAAGTCCTGGGGGCTCCCCATTATTGGTCTCAGTGTTCCCATGCAGCTGGGAGGCATCACCATTCCTTTTCAGGGCTCAGATACATCAAGAAGTAAGATCGTCTCCCAAGATCCAGTTAGGAATCAACATCCTCACAGCCAGGAAGCAAATCCCAATGTCCTGGGGCCATGCATGCCTCATGACTGCAGTTAGAACGGTGGGAACGCTTGTAGGTGGTGATTTTGGTGGGGCTGCAGCTGCACCACCTAAGCTGTGCATCACAGCAGAATAGCTAAAACACCCACCTCGATTAAATTAACCTCAGTCAGGAGGAGAATGGGTTTACCAGTTCATCTGCATCTACACTGGGGCTCCTTCTGGCACCGCTGGCTTCCTGGGGATCAGGTCTTGCTGTGCCAACCAATGCTGCAATGCCTTCAAGGTCACCATGGGCTGTGCCAGCCAGGGCTACCGCCCCGGGTGCTTGCTGCTCCAGGGCTTACGACCGCTGTGTTCACCATCACTGCCCAACCTCTCCAAGAAAAACTGTCTACTAGAAACATGCCCCAGTTCATGCTAAGGAAGCCACTGGATCCTAACTGAAACACTGACTCTTCCTCCACCACTGAGTGCTCCTGGGGCCTCTGGAAAGAGAAACCCAGAAGCAATCCATAATGCCAGCCTGACCATGAGCACAGGGGTGACAGCACCGAGCAGCATCCCACACACACTGCAGCACAGGCGTCCTGAACAAAACAGGCAGAAACTGTAATGAGAAATTATGCTGTCCCAAAAGGCTCAGCATGAACTCGGTTCACTGGTTGCTGCTTTGCCAACTAGGGAACAGCCTAGCCAGAGCAGCTTGCATTCACCTCCGGTTCACACAGCCTTTGTGTAATAAACTGTCATAGCCCCAGAGAAGTGAACATTCAAAAAAGCACCCTGAGGCAATGCATAGCAGAAGCCTGAGAATCCTACTGCATGAGTCACTGACCTCCACACACTGCATCTATTTCAGCCTTTAATTAATAAGGTTTTACATTTCTATGGCACTTTCCATCTGGAAAGATCCTAAAATGCTAAGGCGTGACAGCACCATTGAAGTGTGGTTCCCAGAGAGGTGGGACTGTGCAGGGAAGAAAAGCTTAGCCAAAGGCACTGGGGAAAAAAATTCTTAATTTTACATGGAGCCTCTGTTACATCACTGAGTATTTCATATCCATGGGAATAGACAATGAGATTTTAGTTTCTAAGGCGCTGCTTGAATAAATAGGCATCGTAGACTGCTTGCTTTATCCAAGGGGGATGCAGTGCAAAACAAGTACTGGCTGATTTTAATTTAGGGTGTTATTAAAGGACCACAACTTAAGCTACAAATTTAAACCATTATTGGATCAAGACTTTCCTCCCTCTTGATGAGTAAGTTATTCCCAAACGCTAGACACAAAGCAGAAGCCAGTGGAGGAAACAAATCCCATGCTGACAGCACCTGACCCTACACTCCAAGCACCAAGCTCCTGTTCATGCTCCCTGGAAGCTCGGCAGCATCGCACAAGGCTTCAGTGAGGTGAAAGCTGGCCCCAAGTGCCCAGTGGGGCGATTGAGAAAACAACGTGGAAACAGTTCTCCTGTCCCAAGGCTGAGGTGACCCCTGAGGGGAGCTAGGGCTTTGCTAAACCAGCTCGAATCCCTTCGTTTCTATTTTAAAAGATTAAACTACTTGAATTGCTCTGCTCGGCTGGCTTCCGTCAGCAGAGACTTATTTCTGCCGATGAGCAGGGCCTGGCTTGCGCTAAACCGAAGGTGACTGAAACAACTGTCAGCCACAGCCGGCATCCGTCTTAGTAAGTACTTGGCCAAAATAGGCTGTGAGCATTTGGCTGCAAAGAGTTTGCAAAGGAATGTCAAAATTCTCTTTTGCTCAGTGCAATTCTGACCTACTTTTATCTGCCACTTTCTGGAAGAGATACATGGGCATTGCCATGGCCAGTCGTAAACTTTCATTGCTTCCCAAGGAGAAATTGCAGGCAAATTACAGACTAGCGCGCTCTTTTTATGTCTCTCCTGCTCCAGGCATGTCAGCACTGCTGCATTTCCTTCTTTCTCCAACACATTCCTCACTGCCGCCTCCTCTCCATGCTTACTGACAGACATTAACGACCTGCCTCCATAATTAACACATGCAGCACCACATTCAGTGCGAGGCGAGCCCTCGGTGCGATGGCAACGGGATGCTGGAGAAATGCACATCCTGTGTGTGCTGAGTGGGATCACTCCCGACTTCCACCTCCACCCAAGTGTCTCTTGACCACACTGCACTTGAGCTCTGCCTGCTGCGTTAACCCCGAGCAAGGGCAGGGCTGTGTGCCTACATTAAGTCTGTGGTTGTGCTGTATCTGATATTCCCTTCCCCGTGTGCTCCTGCTAACTCGCCCATGCCGTGTGAGGCTCCACATTGCTCCTCTAGGCACACAAAGAGGTGACGGCCTCACCTCTCACGCTGCAGGCTGGCGTGGAGGAGCACCCTGAATCCTTCATGTTTCAGCATTTCTGAGGGGAAGGTGTTGCTAGCAGATATTAATTATCCCTCTTCCATGAGGAAAGAAATACATATGAGCAGTTTTTATACTGTTGTAGTCGCAGGGAGACTGAGGCAGAGCAGGTTAGTGCTCATATCCCCGCAGCTCATGCCCCCGGTTCCTATCCCTGCCATTCCCGGCCCCAAGTCCAAGCGCAGGACCATGCTGCCTATACTGCATCAGAAGGCTCTGAGGCTGGAAATCCCACAACCGTGTGGCTTTTTAGGCATTGAAACTTCATCCAAAGGGAGAAATCCTGTCGTCAAGGTGAAAAGCATTGCGACCAAAATGTGATCAAAGAGAGAGTTATCAACTTAAGTGTACTCAGGAGTTTCTGTTCCAGACAAGAGAATTATCAACAAGAAACCAATCTTACAAGGTAGCTGCTATTGACAGGGAAATAAAAGGAATACAGTTCTTACCAGACAGACCTAAGTTGCTCCAAATTGCTGTCAGCTTGAAATATGTTGCTGGTAATTTGTTTTCAAATTCTTTCTCCCTAAATTTGATTTGTTGCTGTACAGTGGATGATCTATTCTGCACAGCATCTCAAAGAGCCGTTGTCCTCTTGCTGATTGTTTGTGAGCTATCACTTCTGGGAGTTGGCAGCATTTATTATAAAAAGGGACATCATCACTTGAAAAGCAGATTTTGTCTGAGGATGCAGTATCTGCTGCCATTACAAATAGCAGCTGAGATTACTGGGAGGAAAGTCATCGGGGAAAAGAAATCACATTTCCTCCCCATCTTTGAGCTTGTCCGCATGGGCAAGCGGCCATGCTGCACATCTGTACCCCGGGGTGGGGGAAGAATGGGGCGTCATTTTCTAACAAGACTTTAATAAATCCTTTTACCAGGATACTTTTTAACCAGGAGAAAAATTAGTAGGGTTTCCCACCTCCTGCGGTATTGCAGCAAGAGGATGAGCATCACACCCAGCAATTTTTTCTGCTGATCTCTGCTCTTTCTTATGTGAAGGAGGAAAAGGGAACACTGACTGACGAAGCATCCTGCTGGGTTCAGTGAGGATTCCTATGCGGTACGTTTGGGGCTTTCCCATGCCTCTGAATGATCGCTCCTGGCTCTCCAGAAACTTGGTCACTGCATGGGATATGTTTTTGCACACTTGACACAGAAGTGGAAATGTGAAGCTCAAGTCTCACCTACCCATTTGGATCCATCCAGCCTGTGTGCAACCGCCCATGAGAACAGCAGTACCCTTGCCCTGGCTTTCTCATTTGAGCACATACACGCTTCTTCTCCTGTCCTTGCCCTACTTATCTCAACCCACTTTGTCCAATGGTTTAAGCAAACTCAGAGAAATTCTAGTCTGGGGATGAGGGGCTACCTCGGGTTAAAAATTTTTAAAGCATGGGCAGAATGGATGGACTCTCCTGAGTCCGGTTCATAGGACATAAAGTGCCAAAGGGCTCTGTACAGCTTCCCAGAAAATAAAGAGTCTCACCCATCTTGTGTATATACCTGTATTAGATTAAAAAAAAGGAGATAGTGTATAGAAAATACTTGCTTATTTCTGGATCTTTCCAGGAAAGTATTGGCAACTTTAGCATATTTCTGCTCACCAACTTGTTGGCAGTACTCACAGGTGGCATTGTGTGGAGAGGGCACTGCCAGCGTGATGTCAGGCCCTTCAAATCTCCCCAAGAGCCCGCGCTGCGCTTTGGACAGCTCTCGGTGCCATCCAGAGCATGGAGAGAACTGGAGAGCTGGGAGCTGGTGGAAGGATCACACTCCACCCGCTTAGGCACTGGAAAGCTGTTAATTGTTGCAATTAGTAATCTGGCTGTGGTTTCACCACACAATTTACCCTGTCATCACATCAGGGAAAGCTCCACTGAAGCGATTGTAATGTCACTGAAAAGATTGAATTAAGAAAAAAGAGAAGGAACATAAACCCCCCACTATTGTTATTTTCAGAAAGCAACAACAGAAAGAGCCAGCTAAAAGGCCTCGAGGCTCCGAGCTGTTATTCCTCCCTGGAAACCAGCCACATAAAGGACAGAAACACCCTGAACCATGGGGAAGGTCGTCTCCGTGCCCACGCCAGGGGACGTGGGTCTGTTCCCACAGGGATCTCCCTGCAGAGGGCTGCCTCGCCACCCTCGGGCATTTGCTTTGCTCTGCCACGGGATGCCCCAAGCAGGATGGCTTGATGCTGCGTCCTTCCTGGAGCAGCAAATCTCCCAGGTACCACTGCCAGGGCTTGGGACACCGCAGTGTCTCCGAGCACAAGTATTGCAGCAGGGCTGCTCTGGAGCCAGGAATTTTTCCTGCAGGAGCAGGCTGAGCCTTTCCAGGTGTGAGCTTTTCCGAATGCAGGTGTCAGCTGGGCAGGAGCAGCACAAATCAATCTCTCACTGTTTAAAAATATATCTGTATATATAAATATATAAACCTTTCCTCTAGAGTCTTGTGGCAGAAATGGAGTTTTAAAATGCTCAATTGCTTATAGCTGAAATGCTGGGGAAAAAAAAAACGAACCTCATTTGTCCTGCTGGAGCAGAGCGTGCCGGTCCCCATCACGCACTGCTTGCACAATGCCCGAGAATAATGATATCTGAACAGGGTAATAAGAAACAAGGAGGAAGGAGTAGTGCCCAAAAGCAGGGTGCAAGCACCCCAAAGCAGAACTAGTTCACACAGGGACATGGTCAAACCCACATTATCACAACTCTGAGGTGTGCCAACTGTTGCTTTCATGCCTGAGTGTTAATTATCACATTAGGTGGGGTGGGTGGTTCCTCAAGTACAGGCTGCTTCTGGCAGATCAGGGAGAAAGGACAGGTTTTGTAGACCCACAGGTGTTGTGTCAAAGGGATGCTTTGGAGATTTAACAGCTTTTAAGAGGCAACCTGTGGGAGTTCCTCCAGAGGAGGATTGTCTGCCTAAACTTGCCTTTTCTTTTTTTCTTTTCCCTTGTGTTTTGGAAGAGCTGCCACTTGCCAAGGGCCTAGTGTAGGGACCGAATCACGAGTCTCTGCCTGGTGAAGGAAGGGACCGTAACCCAAGGAGACGCGTGACTTGAGGAGCAACAAGAAGAGATGAAAGGGAGAACAAAGAGGAGATACCAGAGGATGGAAAGACAGCAAGCATCACATGACTGCTAGACAGGGGCTGGAAGAATTTTATGTGGCTTCTGAACATAAATTAATAATTAGGGCTGTGCAGAGTCTCTCTCCCTTACCGAATTCCCCACTGTTTTTGTCTATTGCTCATGGATAGGCAGTGGCATGGGGAGAATGATGTGGAGGGATGGTTTGAAACCAAGTGGAGTACCTTAACTTGCATAGTTTAGGTCAGAAGAAAGGAACCAGGATACCCTACTCCCTCCTGGAAAACAGACTCTCTCCTCCCCGTCCTGGGGAACATGGACATCAGGAGGGGTCTGAAATCCCAGTGCCTTTTGCTCGGCTGCCTTGTGGTGCGTCGCCCTCAGCAGTGGCTACAAACTACACAGATGATGAGGAAAGTGCCTGTAACCATGGCAATCCTCTGCAGCCGCATCCTTCCCCGCTGCAGCCCCGGGGCTGCCGAACATGGGGGCCATCTCTTGCCCCATAGCAAGTGGGGACTGGTCCTGCCACCTGCATTGTCCAGGGAAAAAGGTGTAATCCAAAGGGAACACTCACTCCGGGTAACTTGGAGGTGGCCCCAGGGCTTAGGGACAACTGTGCCATAAGAGCACCTCCCCCGGCATGAACACCGGCAAGAAGCCTTTTCGGTCCAGTTCTGAGACAAGCATCACCCTGTCCCTGGTGATCATCGCCCTGCTCCGGCTCCACAGCATCTGTCCTTCTTTCACAGCATGATGCTTGGGCACTCAGGAGATTTTGGGCCACGTCCTCCGGTGAAACCAGTAGGGTTACAGCATTTGGCAGCTGGGAAACTGGTGGTTTGGCTTTCTATTAGGATAAAGCTGTTGAACTCGTTCCCATCTCAGCACTGCCTTCCTGCACAGCTCCATTAGCGAGGTCTGCACACAGAATATTAGGGATTAAGGAGACAGGTGATTAAATACATTTCTGCTTAAATTCAATCCTGAGAGGATGGATGTGGAACTGCCCTGCTGTGAATTAAGCAATAAAATGGGAGAAAGTAGAAAACATCGCGGGGAAGTGATTCTGTTTCATTAGTGCTCTCGTGCCTAACGATCCCGCTGCCTCTGCCCACTTAAGGTGCGATTGCAAGGCGATTTGGGTAAACCTGCACAGGCTCTGGTCTCGGCTTGCCACAGCCGTGCCGCAATCCTCTGCCGCCCCAGCTCCACGGCGGCTCGGCCAAAGCCTGGCACAAGTGCTCACGCAAGGGCCGGCAACACAATCCGGAGGGGAGAAAGAGGGCAAAACACGACTTTTTGTTAAACTACTGCCACTTTCTTCTGCTACAACTCTGTTTAAAAGTCTCATCCGCGCCACACGGTCAGCTCCAGTACCTCCTCTAAAGCACCGTAGCTAGATCTCAGCGGTTAGCGCAGGGCATGGATGCGGCCCTGGGGACGGTGCAGCAGGTACTTTGCAGCGCAGAGCAGCAGCATGTATTTCTAAGGCAGGCAGAGCCTTACCTTTGCAGAAGCCATCCGAAACCCTGCGCAAGTCTAAAAGTAGAGAAGTTGGGAAGAGCAATTGTAAACCCTTTCCAGTGAGAGCACTTCAAATCCATGGCTCTCGAAGGGCTCAGCAGTGGCAGTCAGCACCATTATCCCCTCCTTGCAGGTGGGGGAACCAAGGAAATTATTTGCCCCGTGTAACCCAGGCGAGCTGGGAATGCAGCAAGATCCCAGATTAGGGAAATCTCAGCCCTTGGACCATAAATGAGTTGTTAGATGTCAGCATCAAAGGCTATAAAATCTGAGCCCTGCTGCCCAGCTGGCCTGTGCAGTTGGGGTTGTCTTAATGCTGGCAGGGCCGAGACGCAGTCAGGGCCT
Source organism: Phaethon lepturus (assembly GCF_000687285.1). Taxonomy (NCBI): domain Eukaryota; kingdom Metazoa; phylum Chordata; class Aves; order Phaethontiformes; family Phaethontidae; genus Phaethon; species Phaethon lepturus. The sequence continues at coordinate 10,711 of NW_010514451.1, forward strand.
CC
>NW_010514451.1:10743-12257 GCF_000687285.1 Phaethon lepturus
GCCCCAGCCCCATGCCCTCTGCTAGCAGCTTCGGTTTCCTTCCAAGAGACCAGGATAAAAGCTTCCCGTGAGCATCACTAAGATCACTGAGGGCGGTTAACTCCAAACCATCCATCTGCTTGCAAGTCTCCACTGACCGATAGCCACGAGAGCATGCACAGACTGAGCTCCCTCCATTCAGGAGTAGCGGTGCGGTGCCCACTAAAACACCTGGGTTTGTGCTCTTCTAAACCTCATGTCTGGATGAAACGCTCCCTCGTGCTGGTCAGAAAAAGGCCGATTCTTGATTGCACAGTCACTGGGGTTCAAATCCCCATTTTCTTCCCCACTGCCTGGCACCAGGGCATTTTATCCACATCCAGCTATAACACAGGTACAGGGGGCTGCTCAGCTGCCTGGGAGCAGAGCAGCCTGCTTGAAAACTTAATATTACTTGAAATTTGCTCAGAGTTCATGCCCCAGGTTGCAGTTTGATGGAGTGAGCCAGTCCCAAGTGCTTCTGATGGATATAAAAAGGATATGCAATCAGCCGTGCACTTAAGCAAGTATATTACCAAGTTAAATGACCTCAGTTTTACTAAGCCAATTAAAAATGGAACAAAGCAATGATCAGATTAAGGTCATCATTAGTAACTCTATAGGTTCAAGTTATCCAGTCACCAAATAAATACCGCATGTAATCAGAGGAAGCCATGGCTGATAACTAGAGGGAATTAGCATCATGCTCAGAGGTTTTCAGGAGACAAGAGCTACCTTTTGAGTAGTGACCCCAACTCACTGGGACAGCATGTTAACCTTGCTGTCGATGAGACCATCTTCCTAAAGCTTGAGTGTCTCTACGCGCTCAGGTTGCTCCTTTAAAGGGAATCAAGTGGACCCAGGATGAGCCCTCGATCCCCACCTTCCAGGTAATTGGGGCAAGAGCCACCACCCACCATCAGAGATCTGTCCCTCTTCTCCTTCATGCAGTCATTTCTCCTTTTTGGCCATTTTAATGCTTTGACGTTTTCTTAAAATATCCCAATTTGTGGAGTGGTTGTTGATATTTTGGTTTTTTTAACAAGAAAGAATCAGGCAATTAAATATGGGATTCTAAAGTGTTCCAGTAGCTTTTAACCTAAAACAGAAAAGCCAATTGCCCTTTTAGGAGCCTGAAGTTAATGAAAAGTTTCCCAGGCCAGTTCATGCTTACAGCGTATGGTGCTGGAGCAGGACGCTGCTCCAGCAGCTCGGTGGGGACCCCGCGGCACCACGGACACTCGGGAAGGTCAGGATCCGCCAGGATTGCTCTGCCACACGTCTATCACCCAGACCAGCAGAGCATCCTTAAAACAGCACCTGAAGGCAGCGCCTTAGTGGAGGCAAGGATGGGATGGTGATTTTCACAGCGCTCTGATCACTTCTGGGTTGTACCACAGCTGCGTGGTGGAACCAGGGCGTAATTCCCAGCTGCCTGCTCGCCTGCGGCTGCCACGACGCCCGCGGGGAGGCCCGCACCACTAGGCTGCGCGGGA
>NW_010514451.1:12663-13025 GCF_000687285.1 Phaethon lepturus
TTTCCAAGCACTGCCAAATTGTGGACCTCACGGCCACAAGATCTCTGGAAGGCAAAACCCATCAGTGGGCTCAGAAGGGATTAGATAAATTCAGGGACAGAAAAAACTTCATTAATGCTCACTGAGAACAGAGCTCCAATGCATCCCCAGCTCTAGAAACCGTCAGCCCCTCAGTTACAGGTGATTGAGACCCCCGATTGCTCCCTCAGCCTCCCCAGGGGCTGCCATGCTGCGGGGGCCTTTGGCCTGACACCACATCCTTTACATCAGAATTGCATCCAAATTTAGATAAAAAGAACATCAAAACCTGCGAGTGTTTGCCACTGCCTCCGCGAGGCGGGTGGGCTGGCACAGGCCAAAAG
>NW_010514451.1:13068-13367 GCF_000687285.1 Phaethon lepturus
AGCTGCCTGCCCTTGCCCTGGGACTCTCCTTTCTCTCCTCCTGGCAGATGGAGGACAGACACGACCATGGATGCACACCCGGAGGAGCCTTCTGCATCAGGCTGCCAGGGCTTTTCCATGAACTTTTTCTTTAATGTTTTTTTATTTTATATTATTAACAGAAAAAAAAAAAGATAAATCTCTTGTAAAACTAGCATTTAGCTGCTTGCACCGACGGAGGGACAGGCATAGGGCAGGGGTGCACAAGAGGGTCTGGCAGGCAGCGGGACCCTCTCTGTTGTGTATCACGGCTGCAGGGC
>NW_010514451.1:13383-14298 GCF_000687285.1 Phaethon lepturus
GGGCAGCGGGACCCCCCTTGTTGTGTACCACGGCTGCAGAGCTCAGCTCCACACCGACATCCACCACCAGCACCCAGCAAGCCATCATGGCTCAGGGGACCACATCCCCTCCTCCCCCAAACAGACTGTCTGCCTTTGGGAAGATGCTCCTAAGCTATGTCAGCAGTGCCCTGAGCAGTACGATAAGCCACAAAACAATGCCATGAAAAGCCACAACAGAGGCACAGAGGGGGTCTGTGTGGGGCACAGAGATGTCTCGGCACCCCATCATGGAGGAAACGGGCTCTCCCTGTGCGCTCCTTGCCTGGGAGCATAATTCACCCCACTCTACATCTTTACGTCGTTTTTACTTACGTCTGGGTGTTGGTTGCTCTCCAAGCAGTTGAGCTGAAAAGTCCCTCCACCAGCTGATGCCAAGCTCCTTGGGTACCCGGCTGCAGGGGCAGGGGGGGCTTCCCAGCATCTCCCCTAACCCGACTCTGCTCTTCCTCCTTAGTTCTCTGAAATGCCCAGGGTGCTGGGTCTCCATGCCAGGATTTGGGGTATTTGCGTTCTAAATCCTCAGGATTTGGCCAAGTTAATGTTTTAAGAGGGTTGTTGGAATGATCTGTTAATGTGTGCAGGGTGGCTTTGTCCTGTTGTGGCTCAGGGCCTGCAGCAGCTGTAAAAGAGGAGCCAAGGGCAGGAGGGTTTGCCAATTACATGATCCTATTGTTAATTACCTTAATTATGAAGGATACGCTGCTATGTGACATCTCCACAGGAGGCCTGCTCTGCAGCACTCAGGTCTCGAATCCCCCAACTGCGCACGGACGCTCGTCCGGACCCCTTTTGGGGCTCCCGGGCAGTGGGAGACGAGCCCCGAGCAGTGCAGGGAGGACCCCATCGCCCTTGGGGCTCCCCAAAGCAGGAGGG
>NW_010514451.1:14360-16122 GCF_000687285.1 Phaethon lepturus
CAGGGTTCCCCCGGAGTTGAGCCCAGGGATGCACCCAGCACCCTGCTGGGAGGGTCCCCGCAGCACCCCCGCGCTCAGGGATGCTGGGGGGGGCTTTCGGGGGCAGGAGGAGCTGCCCCTGGGGCTGGCAGGGAGCTGGCTGGGTGCACCGGCGTGAGTTCTGCTCTAAGGGGACACCAGCAGCCATGCAAAGAGGCAGCAGGTCCCTGAGCAACACTTTGGGCATCAGAAAGTGGAAATCAATGCAAACAACAGGAGCAATCCAGGGCGGGGGGGGAATATTGAGTTAATTTCAGCCTGAGTTTGGGAAAAAAAAGTTTCCCTGAATGCTAAACCAAATCAAACGTTCCAGGTTCTCCTTTTTCTTTTCCGTTTTTCTCCTGAGAAAAATGTCCCTGGCTCACATCTAAGCTTTCGCATAACTTCATCGGGAATCAGCAGTACTACAAAGGGATGAGTTCCCAGGTTGAAGACAGGCCCTTGTCTGGAGCAGGGGGTTTACAGGTGCAGGAGCCGGCCCTGGGTCCTGCCGAGCCCCTGGGCCAGGATAACTTTGGGGACCCCCATCCCCCTTTGGGGACCACCATCTCCCTTGGGGACAGCCTGCGGCTGCAGCCGTGCCAGCTGCTTCCCAAACGGCCCCACAAAGCCCCAGCGGAGGCTTCCTCACCTGTGAAGGGAGGGAAGGGGATGCTGAGCATCTGCGAGGCTGAATCCATCCCCTGGCACACTTGGGGCACTTGGGGAACCTCCCGGAGGAGAGGGAGCAGCACCCTAAACACGCCAGACCTTGGCTGTTTCATCTCCCCATCCCTTCGCACAAGAGCGGTCAGGTTTTTATTCTCACCAGGGCTAATCCAGCTGGCACAGAGACCAAGTGAAAAACTCCTGTGGATCCCAGCCAGGCAGGCTGGGACCCTGGGCAGGGTGGTGGGAAGCAAGCTGGGAACCCTGTTTGGGGATCAGCACCTTTACCCCCACGCAGTAAGACACGGAAGGTGCAGAACAAGGTGGGGACCCACCAAAGCAGAGCCTTGCCCCCCAGCCAGGCACTTTGAAATCTATATGCTTTTTTTTTTCTATTTTCCTGGCTTTTTTTCTCCAAAGCCAGGTGGGTTTGAGCCTCTGGGCCAGGGAACAGCGGGGACCGGGGCTGCCGTGGCTCTTCTCTCTCCATTAGTTTTCTTATTGAGTTGTCTCTCGCACCGTTCACGGCAGCGAGATCTGCTACAGGCATATTAAGGATTCTCCATGCAAAACTGATAAGCTGAAACCTCATTATTACCCCGCAAAGTGATTATCTTTCCTTGATGAAGTCTCATATTTGCCCAATTTCAGATGGAAACTTTCCCCTTTTCAATTTGAGACTAATTCATTTCTTGACTCCTGGTTACAGTGCACGATATCACAAACACGCCCGGCCCAGGCTGGCTCTGATTTATATCGTTAAGAATCATTTACTTGCAATTAAAATGAGCCTTTGGGGCTTTTGCAAACAAGCTGTATTAGCTAACAGTAAAACATTTGCTTTTTGTAAACAGCAACTTCAGGCTTTGGGAGGGGAGCGAAGCAGCCGGAGCTGCCCCGGGGCTGCAGGCAGAGGAGAACCAGAAGCAACATTTCAAATTTCCCCATAAATCCCCCATAAACCCCCCACAGCATCCATGAGCACAGGGGTGCTGCGGGGACCCTCCCAGTGGGGTGCTGGGTGCATCCCCGGGCTCAGCCCCAGGGGAGCCCCGGCACAGAGGTGCCCCAGCAC
>NW_010514451.1:16189-16497 GCF_000687285.1 Phaethon lepturus
GGACCAGGGGGCCTGCGGCGATGCTGCCGCTGGGTGCTGGGCTCAGGGAGAGGCAGGGACCCCGTCTGCCCACCGCAGGGGGGTCCTGGGTGAGGGTATTGTGGGGAGAGCAGCCTCAGCCTGGCCGTGCCTCGGGAGCGCAAATTGGGCTTTGATGAAGGTTGATTTGATTAAGGCCAGGCTGGCCGGGGCTCCAAGCAAGCTGATCGAGTTGCAGATGTCCCTGCTCACTGCAGGGGGGTTGGACTAGATGGCCTTGACAGGTCCCTTCCCACCCAAACCCTGCTGTGACTCTGTGATTCAGTGAA
>NW_010514451.1:16755-16995 GCF_000687285.1 Phaethon lepturus
GCCCACAGACCAAGGCTGGCCCCCGCGTCAAGCCCCGCTCCATCCATGCAGCACCAGGCCGGCAGGACGAGCTGCCCGACCAGGGGATGCTGCTGGGAACGGGGCCGCAGCGGGAGCACCAGCAGCCCCTGCACAGCTCCCCGTGTGCCGGCAGCGTGCCCGCACCAGCACGGGTCCCGGGGACAAGTGAGGGTGTCACCAGCGTAACCCAGGGACCTGGCCGGGGCGCGGGGCACCCAT
>NW_010514452.1:0-6981 GCF_000687285.1 Phaethon lepturus
GGAGAAGAGGGCAGCTCTCGGGTCCGCTGGGGCACGGTCCCTGCTTGGTGGCACTTGCTGCGAAAGGGGTGGCGTGTGAGCAGCTTTAGCAAGGGGCGTCAAGCTGGGGTTGCTCCCCGGGGTGGCAGCTGGAGGGGAAGAATGGGGATGGGACCAGGCCCAGGCCCTGGCAGATGATGCCTCTGTGTAAGGTGTCCTTGGGTGAATCCTGGAGCGCTTCAGGCAGCGAGGATAAGGAGCGATTGGTCCCAGCAGAAGGGGGCTGCGCTGGGGAAGGAAGAGGTCCTTGGGTGTGCAGCTGGGGGTCCTGGAGCCACGGAGGCACAGCAGGTGAAGTGGGAGCAGGGAGCCCGCTGAAGTCTGGGGCCGGGCAGGCCTGGGTAGGGGCACCCATTCCTGTCCCGTCCCAGGAAGGACAGTGCCAGGTTCGGAGGGGTTCCTGGGGAGGTGTCTGTTGTAAGGATGCTGTGCTGCATTAATGCAAAGGCTTGGGGGCATTTTTTCCAATAGTGCCTCACGTCTGGGATGCTGTGGCCCTGCTTGGTTAGGCTGTGATTCTTACTCATTAGTCCTTGTCCTTTTCCTCACATCAGTGTGGCTCTCTGTCCCCTGTTTGTTAATCCAGCGGCCTTCCCACCCTCCAAGGGCTGTCTTGCTGTGCTCATCGTCTCTCTAAATAGTATGATCCTGCCAGGTGCATCTGCTGCCAGCACATGAAGTCATGTATATTTTGTTGTTGTTTGTTTTCTGTTTGTAATACCAGTGAGGGCATCGGGATGAAGAATTTGGGTAGGTCAGAGTGCCTGCCTGCCATAGGCAGTGGGATCGGTTCAAATGCATTAAATCTTGCAGGAATGAATTCATGCCTTATCAGCACTATCCAAGAACCCTTGGACAGTACAAAGGCTGTACCTAGAAAATGTATACTGAAGCATTCTTATTTCTTAGTTCAGCATGGGATGATCCCATTGTCCCGATAAATTAACATTGTTTTTTGGAGACAGACTAATAAAACGATACACATTCTTTCCTTCTGCACCTCTACTGACATAGAGTCCTCATGGACATTTGTGTATTTCATGAATGGTTTGCAAAACTTCACTGGTTAATTATTTTGATAGGTTATCATCCTGGCAAAATGTTTGTATAGAAATGCATATAACTCTTAAATACAGGCTAGATTGTAAAGAACCACTAAATTAGGCCTGGTGGGGAAATAAATTTGTTTATTAAATGAATGACTGCTCCTTGGATTTTCTTGCCAGTAGATAAAGCAATATTCAAAAGCTTAGCTGAAATTTAAAGAAACAGTGGGTTTTGTATGGCTAAAATTAAACTGGACAGGAAGGGAAAGTATTAAGGCTGCACTTTTGTCTCAAGGCCCTTAGCTAGCTACAAGGTGAGAGGTGCATAAACCAAATTTTTATTCTCTTTTTTGCACAGTTTCTTACGTTTCCCGTATGTATCCATTCAAACCACTGTCAGAGAGCGTATTGGTGGATTGCTGGTGTGATTGAGGTGGATCTTGTACCAAAGGCATGGCACACAAGCTGTGGTGAACAGATAAGGGTCAGGTTCCTGGCTGAAAAACTTACTCCATCTATGAAACCGTTACTGCAATCTTTTAACCAGTCATGGTTCTCCAAGCAGTTGCTGATCTGGATTTTTTGCACTGTTTGTAGTGCTTTGCATTGCTCTACGCAGCAGTGTAAGTAATTACCGTTGTGGTGGTACCATAACTTTGACTATTTCTACACGTGAGTATAAAATCAGTGGTCATTTTACGGAGCTGTTTTGCAGTTACTTTTTCTGGATGTATTGCAGTGATATGTTGCCCACGTTCAGCTACTGAGTGCATTCAAATGTGAGCATGCAACTGTGTGATGAGTGCAGCTACTTAGGACATATATGGATGCCAGGTATTAGTACATAAATACACGTTAAAAATTTAGAATATCCTGTACTGTATTTCTGTATAGCCGTACATTGGTGACTGTATGACAGTCAAACATAAAATGTAATTACTTTTTGTAATCTTTTTCAAAAACAAGCCACTTCCCAACTGAGGATGGTTCTTAAGTGTGTGCTTGGATCTGCCTGAGTTTAAACATGGCATGGTAACATGTCTTGTGAAGCTGCATGTCCTAGAAGCAGAGTGAGAGCATGTGTGCCTCTCCTAACATACTCCATGTATTGATAGCTTATCCACTCTGAAGCCTACTGATGGTATTCCAGAGCTGAGCTCTTTGAGGAAGTAATTGGTAGACTTCAACTTTGCATCGATTGCATGTGCAAAACGATTTATCTTTTCAGAAATGCACAACGGTAGAGAGACAGGAAAGACAATCCTAAAATGAAACAGAACAGTTCTGCTGATTGTTGCAGTGCTTTGCTTTAGGCATTTTCTGCCTTCATTTTGGACAGGAGCAGCGCTGAATGTAAGCAAAAGCCAGACCGTGGCCCGAGTCAGATGGGGCACTCAATCCATTTGAGCATTGGTATCTTGCTCTTGCACTGCAGTGGGCCAACTCAGTTGTAGATTAGTCTTGAGAAGGTGTTGTGAATAGTGCAAGCGTCCAGAGGACTTGTCTTCCTGAAAGTGGAAGCTTTTGCTGGTGGTTGGAACTGGCAGGGTGCTGGGACTAACCAGAAGTAGTTGAGTAGCACTGGCATGGCTGTTAGGGCTGTTGTCCTTTTATCATTGCAACTGTTTGGGGTAAACAATGTCCCTGAATTGTTTCTTTGGCAAGAAGAGGATTGCAGTCACTTTCATGTTTTCTATAAATAGGAGATTGCTGATCTCTGCAGTGGGAGCAGAATTAAAGCCTGTTTCACCCTGCTGGTGGCCTGACCTGTCTTGATTAACACCTGATAGTCCATTTTAAATGGTAACCACTTTCATGTTAAAATAAAAGGGCGCAAGTGCAGCAGCAGACCTGGAAACAGACCAGTAATTCAGAATAACCAGATCTAGAACTTGGATGAAAAGGTTTTTCTGTGTGAAAACAACCTCCAATAGCTTTTAGACCTGCTGAAGAAGGTCAGCCAAGTTATTAAAGATGCTAACCTTCAGCAAGTTTTATAGAAAGAGGTGCCTGTGGAGAGGAGTGGGAAATTTGGTTTATACACTTGGTGAGGGGACTGTTACATGGAGTTCAGCTCTTACAAGACTCCGGAGAATCCATGCAGGAGTTTGATGTACAACTGCTCCCACAACAGGAACAATTTCTCGTAGTGCTGCACCCTTGTAGATAGGAAGGTGGTTTTAATAAGTCACAAGGCTCTAATCTCCCTTTATGTGAGGTTAAAGCATTGTATAGTGTGTTTCTCTGGTGAACCGTCATGGGCTTTTCTTCATCTCTGACCACATTTTTTGGCTTTTGGCCTACAAGTTGGCAATGGTTTGCTGTTTCTCACTGCTAATGGCAGATGCTCAGTAGCCATAGCCATTTTTGAGAGGGTCTTCCTTAGATCTGTTTGTAGGCTGTAGATCTGAAGCCCCCCATCTTTTTGCTGTAGGGCTTCCACAGATGCTTTCATTTGTTGCAGATCAAATCTCCTTCTGCTTACCTCCTTGTTTACGGCTGCAAAATATCTCGGTGCTAACTACAAGTCTTCCCCTGGGAGAAATGTTTGGGAAAGTACTTGGTGTATTTTAATCTGATAGTTCAGCCCTTGGAAACAAGAAGCTGGTTCCAAACTTGTCCACCTGGTATTTCAGAGATGCTCGCCTGAGAATCTCCCATTTTTGTGGTCTCTGAAATAATCCAGTAAGTTTCTATGCTTTCTGTTCTGTGTACAGCCTTGTAAACATGCATTTATTTATCCCGGAAACATTAAAGGGCTGGATTAGGCAGTGCACAGTTGAAACTCAGCAACAGTAATGGTGTCAAGCTCTAGCAGGCATCCTAATTTCCTCTGAATTGCAGATGTCCACGTACAGTGTTTGCGGCTGCTTACTGGCATTGCCATGCTGAGAAAGAGAGAAGGAAAAAGCAGTATTTTGGTCTTTGATACGAGTGCAGGGGTTCTTCCCTACCTGGGTTTAAAGAACCTTGGTTGGTTGGTTTGTTTTGTTTTTAACTAGCGTAGGCTGCGCAGAGGGAGGTGTGTGAAAGGAGGAGGGAACATGAGGCTTAGAAGAGCATATGGTGAGCGCAGGCCAGGGCGTAAGTTCACTCACAGAAGTATCAGTGCAGTTCATAATAAATGGAGACTGCCTTTCCAAGTCCTTTAAATTCCAGCGCATGTGACCATGGAAACAGCACTGGGTCACTGTGTGTTTGGTAAATCTTTCAAGCACTCCTTATAAACCTAATAAAACAGGCTTTCCAGCTGGTCAGGTAAGAATTTTAAACCCAATTTCCATCCTTGCTTTTGAAGCGGGATTAAGTAGCCATTTTCTAACGGTATAAATTTCGTGTGTGAATTTCTGTGACTATTAACTCCTTAAAATACTTTACTCAGTGAGCTGTTGCACTGAGATATGTTTCCTTAAAATAGACTTAATTGCACTGAAGTGGAATTTCCCAGGAAGCTTGAGCCTTTCAAATCGTACTTGGAAAAAGCTTTCTATTCTCCATAAAGAAAATGTTATCAGTTTTATTTTTCTGTAACTATCTTGAAGCTCTACTTACTGTTAATTTTACGTCCCTCTTGTCTTCTGGATTGAAAAAATAGGGCCAGCTTTCTTGCTTATGACATTTGGAGATTTCGTAGGCACCGTGAGCCAAGAGGCTGATTTTTCCCATCAAGCAGCCCTTATGGTGTAAACAGCTCATGGGTCAGAAGAGCTTAAGTGATGCGCTTACCTGGAGTTAAGCCATCACTCTGGGATTTTGACTCTGTAGTTGTTTGCTGAACAAAACAGGGTAAGGACTAGTTACTATAAAATGAGATGAGTGTTAAAGCATAGTAAGATGAGATTTATTTTTTTCTTGATAATACTTTCTTCTAAGCCTTGGATGTCTAAAGTCGAATAGCATGTACCGATATCAAAATTCTAAATTTTTGTCTTTTTTTTTTTTTTAAAGGAGCTTGCTATTAGTTGGGAGAACTTTGAATCTTTCCAGGAAAGGTTTGAACTACAAAAGTGAGGAAATGCACCTTTATTAGTAGTTTTGCTTTCATCAAATTTCACTGCAGGTTATCAAGGGCACTTGCATGAAACCGGGATAGAGCTTTAACATCAGATCATTTCCCACTCCACCCTCTTGTTTCAAGGTACCTGCCGGTAGTGCCTCTATCGTGGCACTGCACTGAGTCTGCACTCAAAGTGATTTACAGATCTGCTAGGGAAAATGCTTTGCGGAAAATCAGCACCTTCTGGAGGAAGAGAGAACGTCACTGTGCTAGTACCTCTGTTAGAGAGCAACACGGAGAAATGCCATGTGGGCAGGATCCTCTGCATGTCTCCTCCCTTTCTGATGCAGTATAAATACCTTCAATGACACTGAATTTAATCTAGCTGCAATGCCCGCTGCGCAAAGTGTGCATCTTACTGATTCTGTGGTCAGGTGAGTATTTGTTTACATGGAAAGAGTTGGCAGTTTTCAAACAGCAGAGTATGACCACACTGTTTCTGTCCTCTTATGAAGATCTCTAACTTTTGGATCAGCTGAGGAAACATACTGTTCCCTGCATCCCTTTGATGTAATTCCCAAACACATACCCACTTGTGTACATATGCAGACCAGTGGTTGCAAGCCGTGTGAAGTCTGGCAGGAGGGATAGACACGGGGTAACCTGCAGGGTAGGTCTGAATTTCCAGCCTCCAGCAGAGCTCTGGTTTCAGAAATCTGCAGGGCGGCTGTGTTGGGTCAGCTGGCGGTAGCCCAGTGTTAAATAGCTTGTTTGTGCTGGGCTGGATGTAGTTTCCTGCAAGCTTGTCTGTGCTCTCTGGCTAATTGTGCTTCCTCATCCTACTTCGTGTTTGATAACGCTTCCTCTGGCTTTTGCTGTGGAAGTCTGCAGGAACTTTGCCACTGACCTCTGCATCTTTTAATGAAGGGCAGTGTGTTTGTTCTGCCTTCTGCCCACTCTTACCTTTATTGAACTTGCTGCTTACCCGAAGCAATGTTATGCAGAACGTGTATTCCCCGTAGGCGGGCTGACAGTAAGCTTTGTGCATGCTTTATCATCGTGTTCGTGTACCACAGGTGTATTTATAGACAGGAGGAGGCTGAATACATTCAGGGAAACTTCTGCTTTTCTCTTATATGAAAAATGAATTCTTGGTTTGCAGCAGGTTAGCAACATTAGGTAGTGGTATTTGGCAGCCACAGTAGATTGTTAATTCAAGGAAGCTCGACTGAGGATAAGTTTCATATTTAATGATTTGATGAGGGTCTTCACAGATACACTTTTGTGTCAAATATCTGGCAGGTGTTTGGTATTGCAAAGGAAAGCTGGTGTTTGATCTGAGGTATAGATGTCTTTGATGTTAGGGAAGGTAGTTTTCTGAGATCTAACGGGGTCACTGCAGCAGGGTGTTTCTTGTTGCTGATGAGTTTCTGGGATCTCCCTCCTCTCATTTCCTCTCTCTGGTCTTCTTCAAGGATTTCTTGCACTGAGATGTTAGTACTTGCTTTTATTTTTTTAAGGTTCTTAGAAGTTCAGCATTGACTTCCTGAAAATGAAATGAGAGAATCTCATTTTCTGCTTCAAAGCTGCCTTTAAGATCTCTGGATTGCTTTGTTTTCAGAGTGTTCTGTAAGCAATCAAAGGCATTTGAGCATGTAACAGACCCATCTCAATCTGATCTGCTTTCAAGTGTAACCATATTTGTACATGCTGATGCCTGTTTTATGTCTCCATTTCATTCTTTTTAAAGTCTGTGACCTTTTCTTTAGGATCCTAATAAGCAGTTTTCCCTGTTGGATACCTCAGTGAGAGTAGATAATTACTACACACAATCATGATTTGATCTAAACGGGCATACAATCCCAGCTGGAATGAGTATGTCTTCCACATTTCACACTC
>NW_010514452.1:7012-10935 GCF_000687285.1 Phaethon lepturus
TAGGTGTAAGCATCTGTAACTTTGCTGTGTTTGTGTGTTCCTTATGGTGTGTTTGTTGCAGGCATTGCTTGTAAAATCTGTTAGATTCCCAAACTGTAATATAATTACATCTAGTTTTCTGTTTTCTCTTCAAAGCAGCAATAAGATTCTCAGATTAATGTGGCAGCTCCCAAGAACGCACCTAATGTTTCATTTTTGCTCAAACAGTAGATATCAAGATCATGGGTAGCAAACACCTTTGTGCCAGATTTGACATTTATTATCTGTGTCATTGCAGAATATGGCGTCTGTGAAAACTTGCGGAAATTGGAGATCACAGGAGTGTCCTGTCGAGATGTTTATGCCAAGCGTAAGTGATAAAGCTGATATAGATCTGTATGTCCTTGCTTCGTAACAACTTGAAAGCATATACATGTTGAATATTTATTAAATGTTGACAGTATAAGTTATTCAGACTTACTTTCTAGTGGCAGGGGTTTCATCTGTGAAGTTGACATTTTGGGGGGTTTATTTAATACTAAGCAGATGCCAAGAATTGGGATGTCTGTGTCCCCCAATCTGTTAGTAGGAAAAGAGCATGTATTTTAAATTTATAATAAAGTGTACTGAGAGTTTTTCATCTTTCCTGGTTTGCCATTTTTAGATCTTGCTAAGGAATTAACTGATATTTTTCATAGCTGGAGGTTTCCTATGCCCTAGTGTAGCTAAGTCTCCATCTCAGTGAAAGGATGCTGTTGTACACTGACCGTGGGAAAGTGCTGTAGGTAAAGGGATAAGTGTTCCTCTGGGCTGTTCCTGCAGGAGGAGAGCCTGGCAGGGCTGGGCCTCTGCTGAGGTGTCGGTGTGTTTTAGGAACATCTGTGGGAGTGGGACCCCAATTCCTTAGACCCACTGTGCCTTCTGCAAGGTCGATGCACATCTTCTGAATTAGAGTAGGGAGGGGGTGTGATCAACAGAGAGAAACCAAGGTGGGCTAAGGACTGAATGGAGGCCTGGCTGCATGGTGAGGCTGTCTCCCCATCACCAAATCTTGCCCTTTGCGGTCAGAAGCTGAGCTTCTTGCTCATAGAGCCTTGTGAAGCTCCCAAGAGCTCCCATACCAGCACTGCCAGGCTGTGTTGTCTTGGTTCCCCACCACAAATTTTTGTTACTTGTGATCCATAGGATAAAGAACAAGACCTAACCTGCAGCACATGAACTATGTCTTCTGGCTGTTCAAATAAGGTCCTGCTTTATGAAATAAAAGCTGTAATTGTCCCAAGTTACAGCTATGAGAGGCTTCTGTAGGCTTTGCAGATCCAAAATCTGGCTTAGCTTCTACATGTATTTGCTGAACCTTGAAGCAGTGATGACCTCAAGCATTGATCTTAATGCTGGAAAAAAGAACAGGTAGAAGGGTTTTAATCCCATCTGTAATAGACTTCTGAGCATCCACAGGCAAATTATTTCATCACCTAGTGTCCCTCTTTACCTATTTGTGCACTAGGAGTGGAACTGTCTAATTTTCCTGGGTGGGAGGGCTGAGTGATTCTGAGCCAGCACTTAGATGTCCACAGAGAAATCTTGTTAGCACTTCAGGCCTCCTTTCCCATTCAGTCCAGTATCTCTGTAGGACACTGGTGTGATGACAGCCTCACAGCACATACCATATCAGATCGTAATTCTGCATTGCCAGTCTTAAATGGCAGAATATCTCTTTGTGACCTGTAGTCTTTTCCACTACAATAGTTCTGTGGTTCAGACGTATTAAAGTGATATTTAGTGCTTTTTTATACACAAGTTGTATGTAAAAATGGCCTCACTGGCTCAGAAGAGTGGTCTCTCTCTAGCCCAATACTTTGCAATACTTTCCTAAGTACTCTCCCAGCTTCTGACTGTTTTCAGTCTGGGGGATTTCCAGAGTCTGATGCAATTTGTTGGTTCAATAGCCCTCAATAGACCTGTTTTACACATATGTTTCCAGTCTTCCTTTGCACGAAAGTAGTTTCTGAATCCATAGCATCCATTGGCAGAGTCGCACTTGGCATGTGAGAACCACCTCTGTGATAGACTTTATTGCATTTCGGAGTAAGGACTGTGCCCATATACATTGAGCAAGCCTAACTAGCAGTGGTTACTCTAAAGTCAGAATGTTTGGTGGCTGTTTCTGCTTTCAGGGATGCACCATCTTGGCTGTCCTGCTCAGATTCAGCAGTTTGCCCTGTTTCAGACACTTAGTGGAACAGTTTCCCAGTGGTGTGACCCGATTTTCTCTACTGTCCCAAGAATTAACTTCTTTAATTTCAGAAGAGTTAATTTGGGGCTACTGGCAGGACTCACATGCACTTTTCTGTCCACTGTATGTGCTTCTTAAGAAGTAGTGTGAGAAGTGGGGAACTGAACTTAAGTCCTAGAAAGCATAACTAGTCCAAGGCCTGTGCTACCCTCCATGTAGTTGCTTGGCCTGCGTGGTCTTACTGAAACCGTAGTGCTCATTACAATTGCACTACAAAGCTTGAGCGGGACCCAGATTCCACTTTGAATTCACTGGATGCAGTTTGTAAATATTGTCTGCTGGGAATCTTGAACATGCCAAGTTCTGTGTGAGTAATCCTGCTAATTGAGAGTACCTGAGACTGGGGCCGATGGAAACAAATGGTGCACCACAACTGGAACTGAAGTCAAGAGAGAGTTTGACTTTTCCTGTGTGGTTGTTCCAGATTCATCATACTGTTACAGTGGAGCAGCGTTTTCTGGTACTTACCCTGCTGTGTCTGTTCAGGTATAAACCCACGAGTGAAGTCGGGGCGTTTTATGAAAATCCTTCCCGACTACGAGCACATGGAGTACAGAGATGTTTACACCTGCCGTACGTACCTCCCGCTGGTTGATGCTTCCTGCACTAAGCACACACAAGATGCTGCATGGAGTGTGATGTTGCTTTAAGCAAATTATTTTGGGGATGAACCTTGGGACAGTACGCAGAGTTCTGGTTAGTCAGCTCTTTCTGTTGAGCATTCGTGGAGTACTCTGACCCTTTAGAGTGATGATGTGAGTAGGGCAGGC
Organism: Phaethon lepturus; assembly: GCF_000687285.1. Lineage (NCBI taxonomy): Eukaryota > Metazoa > Chordata > Aves > Phaethontiformes > Phaethontidae > Phaethon > Phaethon lepturus. The sequence goes on from NW_010514452.1 coordinate 10,058, forward strand.
AGTGAGGTATGTTGGTCTCCTTTTGAAGTGCTTTGAGTTAGAAAATTGTCCTGACTGGGTGCAAAAAGGAGGGTCTCTGTTCACAGTAGGGGAGCACTCACTCTGCTTTTCATGGATTATTCCTCTCTTAGAAGGAAGTATTCAGATACCCTGGTATCTGAGTTTGGGAGGGTATACCCCCTCCCAAAAGTAAGTTTAAATAAACTCTGGGCTGGTAAACAGCTCTGTGTTGATCCAGATGAGCTGCATTCAGTTCCACCACCTTTCCCAGTGAAAAATGCTGAGGGTTCCCATACTAATTCCCTCCCTGCACAGTGAATGCTTTTAACCACCATCTCCCTCTCTGGGAAGCATTCTGCTGGTGTTTCCATGATTGTGTTTTGCCTTCCTCAGTGAAGAAGGTGCTCTGGGTAAACTGTTCACTTCAGGACATGGTTTAGTGGGCATGGTGGTGTTGGGTTGATGGTTGGACTTGATGATCTTAAAAGTCTCTTCCAACCTTAATGATTCTGTGATTCTTTCCCTCCTGATGCTGTGTTGAGGGGAGAATAGTAAAACATTGGAGTTTAATGCTTGCTGTTCTGCAGGGGTTGGGGGGAAGTAGTGATTAGCTTGCATCAATTAAGGAAGCCAGTACTGCTTGGTACTTAGAGGGAGTGTTGAGCTGTCTCTAATGTTCCTTTGGGTTTGCATAGTTTTGCAGAGTCAAGTTCCTAACTTGCTGGTGTGTGGGAATGTAGTGTTTTGCATGCACTGATGAGCGGAGTGGATGCCACAGACTTAGTTGTGCTAAACAAAGCAGTTGAGCATAGGCCACACAGAGAAGATGGAGTCTTTAACGTGAGTCACGACAGACAAGCAGCAGCAGTGCTACAGCA
>NW_010514452.1:10966-30655 GCF_000687285.1 Phaethon lepturus
AATTGGTAGAAAATTTTAGGTTTGGTAGTCTTGCCTGTCAACACCAGCCTTGTTCTGGAGCCGGATGGGAAGAAGAGGCACATCCAAGCTGCCTGCGGGATGAAGGATTCCTTTGTAGGTTGCTGCCTGCGTGTTTGTTCCAAACGTGTGCCGTTTGTGGTGGCTCTGAAATGGCATTTTGTGCAGTTCCCTCAGTTGTTAATTCTTTAGCTACAGCCCCAAACCGATGTCTCGTGCCCCTTTTCTCTGGGGGCGTGTTGTATTACTTGGGGAGCAGCCAGTGCAGTTTAAGATGCAATTGCCCATTTCCCCCTTTCTGCCCCTGCTGTGTATTAAGACTATGTTACCAGGATTTACCATGGGAGTGCTCCCTAATTCATATTCACGCAGCGTTAGCCAAGTCAGCTCAGATCACTTTCCCCAGGGTTTTAAACTAGCCTGGCTGACACTTTGCTCTTTCTGCTAACAAGTTGGTTATCACCAGCTGGGAGGCAGTAACTGCTTTCCTTATTCCAACTCAATCTTGCTTCTATGTATCTTGCTGCATCCTGAGAGTCCAAGAGAGTTGTAGTGGATCGGGTCTTTTCCACTCAAAGTGCCCTACCTCTGCTTTAAAAGCTGCAGATTTCACTGAAAAATCCCATGTTAGGTTTTTTGTATTTCTCTACCTGTGCTCTCCAAGCTGGACACAGGAAATGAAATAAGATTTAGTTAAAACTAACATCTGAAAGCATCTGCTCTCCTCCTGTTTCAGTAACCCATTCTGGGCTTGTACCTTACTTGTTCATACCTGTGGTGTCTGCCAGCACTTGCGATGCTTGCTTGAATTGCTGTGTATTTGCTCAGTGTCACTTCCTTGTCCTGTGTCTAAGGAAGAGCACGGGCATTAGACCTTTCCCAGGCAGCCTTCTGTTGGTGGGAACTTGGGCAGTCACTGCTTTTCCTAGCTCATCCCCGGCTGGATTCAAGCCGCCTTCCCATCTGAAGAGTGTGCAGGGCTGCTTGTGGCGACGTGGGTAATATCCAGGCTGGGTGGGGGTTGTACTGAAGCGTCCAGTGGACGTATTTTTGCTCCATTTGGCAGGATGTGGGCTCAGAAATTCGGATAGGCCAGAGGCTTCTTCAGGACTGAGAAAAATAGGCAGTGTGCATAGCAGAGGAAAACCTTGGAGAAAGACCCAAGTGCTGTTTTCTTTCGAGGAGCAGGGAGAGAAACAACTGTCAGATCCATCCTGTCTCCTGCCAGGGAGAGCCAGAGCTGGAATTCATCAGGTTTTCCCTGCAATGAATATAGCTGCTGGCTTGCCGGAGCCTAGAGACACCCAGGCTTGAAAACAGAGCTCTGCTTTTGCTTTGAGACTCATTTGGGCCTTTGGCCAAGTCCCAGCATTTTCCCCAGTAACTTCCTTTCTTGAAAGAACAGGAGGAGGAGGAGACTTGTCCATTAAGGCGTCCCTGCCGCGGGCATTGCTGTGTACAGAGGGTGAGGCTGGGTGGAGCACTGCTCACATCGCAGCCCGTTTCCCATCAGCTCATCTGCAGACTTCTGTGGTGCCAAACAGGTGGGGTTTTAAAAAAGAGCTGCCCACAGTAGAGGGTGCAAACTAAGCACAGAAGATGTTATCCAGTGGGTAGGATTCTTCTGGAGATGAATGGGTTTTTGTGGCCGCCTCCTTCCTTTGCAACCCCAGGTTTCTGGGGCAGACAGTGAAGCAGGCTGTGTCTGTGACTCAGCCGTGTTTCCTGAACTGCCGTGGCTCCTGCCAAACCGAGCTCTAGCTGAGCTGGCTGTTTACTCAAAGTGAGCACACAAACTGCCCTCGACAAACGTGTGCTGGAGTGGAAGGGCTCTCCTTGTCAAGCAGACCCTTTTTCTGCTGTTGAAAAGTCCATTGATTGTAGCTACAGCTCTGACAGTGTTTCAAACAGGAGCTGGGGAAGAAGGAGGGACATCCTCATCACTCTTGGGTAGCTTAGCATCAAGTTTTCTGTCCTGGAAATAAAATTTAAAAAAAGCTGGGTTTTATCAGCTCCATGCCAGACAGGGTAGAAGGCAGATTGTGGTGGGTGGAGCAGCTTATGCACATACCATTTATTAATACGTAATTACTGCACTGAGACGAGAAGACTGGGAATGTGGTTTGCTTGCTTGCCTTAGTGCTGTTTGTGCTGCGCTCGGTTTACTGGGTGAAGCCAGGCCATCAATCTTAAATTGTTTACTGCACAGGAAAAAGGCTCCTCCAGGCCAGTTGGCAGCAGCTCTGGACAACCCTCCCTGCTGTCTTAAGCCTCTGTGGAAGTTCTCTGCTTTGGTGTAATAAAAATGCTCCTCTTGTTCTTGCTATCTTAAGTAGTTAATGAAACAAAGCTGTTTTAACAGCTGTACTGAAACACAATTCTTCCTATAAATTGATGCAAAGCAAAAGCCATTATTCAAGTCAGCCCTGTGGCCGCCTGAGTTGGCCATGAACATCACTGTGAGGCAAGTGTAGTATCTTCTTGGCATCTTAAGAAATAATCTTCATTCTGTTCTTCCCACCTAAAATGCCAGGCTGTGTGTAATGCCTTCACGTGAAGGTAACTGGTCATGTCAGGAGATTGTATGGACAGAATTCATGGCTGAATGTGTAAGAACTGGAAGCAAGTAGCATGTCCAAGCTTTCGTCAGGAGAGGAGGTTTGTTAAGATCATTCTGAATAGGCATTTTTTCCTGCTTGCTGAAAATGTTCCTACTTGTCCTTCAATTTTGGTGGGATGGAAGGTGCACCCAGCTCTGAGATGAGAAGTGGGGAAGCCTCACCTGCTGCAGTAGGCTTTGAGAGGGACTTGTAAGCAGCTTTTAGGCACTGCTGAAATGTGGCTGTTACTGGCCAGGTAACATCACCAGATCTCCTGAGCTGGCATGGTCTGTGCGCTTTGCCCGTGCTCTCTCAATGGCTGTTTTTAAGGATGCTTAACTCTGGAGACAAGTTTTTCTACACAGGTGGGGAAGTTCTTTCAAAATACTGAAATTTGCCTGTTCCTTACTGCTTTTGTGCCCTTCCTTATTTTCTGTTGCTTTGCAGTCTGAGGCATAAGTACATTTTTGGTAACTGGAGATGGCAGATACTTTATTTGGTTTTAGCTCTGGGTATGTCATGTGATAAGCATTAACGGGACCATGTTGCAAAACTTTTCTGAGAATTCCAGGTGAGGTATCTGGTTGTGTAAAGTCCTGGAAACTAACTCCTGCCCCTGCACCAGGCCAGGAGCAGGGCTACAGAGAAAAACATAAATCTGTGTGAACTTTTTGGAGGCCTCAGTTCAGAACTGCCTGACTGTGCTTGGATGTAACCATTTTTCCTTAGTAAAGGCAGTAGTGGGTGGTATTGGTCAATGTTGTGTGCAGTCTGGTAGCAGTCTTCCTTCTATTTTCTTTCCCAAAATCTCAATTCCTTAGCTTGATGTGCTCACTTCAGTGTCTCACTGTTCCCTAGTGCTGCACCGATACCGACACATCCTGGGGTTATGGCAGCCGGACATCGGGCCCTATGGGGGACTGCTGAACGTGGTGGTGAGTGTGTACCTCATTCTGGGGGCTGTGGTGTAGCGGGCTGATGAGTCTTTTGTATACCGCTTTCCAGACCTGGTTGCCATCTCTGTGCTATTGAGAAGTCTGAACTGTCAACCCTCAAGCCATTGGGACCTAGAGGGTGCTGCTTGGATCTTTTCATCATCACCACCTTTCTCCAGACAGTCCTTTTGTTTTTCATCTGTACTCCAGACAGCAACAAGAGCACATAGAAAACATGAGCAATGTTTCAGGGAAAGGCTTGATTTAGAGTTTAATGCTGATATTCCAGTGGCTGGCACAGGAGTCCATTCTTTGTGCGAGTACAGCAGAGGTTTTGGCACTGGCCCATCGCTTACTGCCTTATCTTTGCCTGCAGCTGAACTTTTTGCAAAGGGTTTTGCACTTGTGTTCATGCATCTCTCCCCTTCCTGTAGTTTTCCATACTTTTCACCAGCCATGTCTAAGACTAATGCATCAGATTGTAGGGATACTGGTGCAAGACCCGTGGAGTCTGGCAGCTCTTGTGCTGCTGGAGAGAGCAGTTAATGAACAACGCTTGATTCTGTATTGGTGAGAACTGGGACAGAAGTCTGCCTGAAGCCCTTGTTCTTTGCATCAAGGTTCAATAGCTGACAGGTTGAAGCGTAACAAATCACGAGGCCTTTGGGTTTTGCAAGATTCTGTTCCATGAACTGGTATAAGAGTGCATCCAAGTGCACCAATACTTACATGATACTGTGACCTTGTAAAGACAAGTGTGCCTCTGTGGCACTGCTCTGCTTTGGTCTCAGATCACTCTGATTAGAAAATATCCTTTCTCTGGAATTGGAGGGCTTGAGGGGAAGGATTCTGTTAGGTGTGCAGGAAGAGGGCTGGCACTTGTACCTCTCAGCAGAGGAGATTGTTGCTTCCTGTGCTGTCTGTGAGTAATAAAGCCAAATAATTCCTTGTCCAAAAAGCGCAGATCATCATGAGAAGCAGAATTCGTCTATTCGAGTATCTGCCAGCAGGAGCTCGCAAACCAATTAGAGTTTGACTAGCTGTGTGGTCTCTTCAGTGCAGTCTCTCCCTCTGGATCCTGTGCACCAAGCATCCGTCACAAGGTCATTTGCAGTAATAAAGGCCTGATCATTTTCCAGTGGTGCAGGAAGCCTCGTAAAGAAAGCCTCTCCCTCTTCACCAAGGGTGTGCTGTGAGTGCATATGGTCTGGTTTAATTGCTGGAAAGCCATTTGGAAATGCAGCAAGCTGTTTGACAGCTCCTGCCCTGTTGCAGAATTGGCCCCAGAGTTCTCTGCTGCAAACTGGACAGAAAGCATGCAAGGCTGATCTCCCATCCCTCTGCAGGTAGACGGTTTGTTCATCATTGGCTGGATGTACTTGCCGCCTCATGACCCTCACGTTGATGATCCGATGAGATTCAAACCTCTTTTCAGGATTCATCTCATGGAGAGGAAATGTGCAACGGTTGAGTGTATGTATGGTCATAAGGGACCTCATAATGGCCATATCCAGGTGAGCTCCTCTGGCACTTTCAGCATCATCTGTCCTAGGTGCGGTATGTGTGTGCATGCGTGCAGATTGGCTCTGGAAGTGGATTCATCAAAAATCTGTATGAGAATTTTATTTAAGGGATGTGGCTTTCACCACCTTGTTTTATGTGTGAATGCCAGCTTTAACTCTCATTATGTGTCTGACAAGTTGTGTGGGCTGTTCCCCGCTCTGAATTTGTTCACTGACAATAGTAACAGCAAGGCTGTTATACTGTATTCTGTTGGGCTGGAGCACAATGGGAGGGTGGGAGCACCAGTATGTATGTGTACAGGCTGGAGGAAAGGATACGCAAAATGGCCTTGTGCAGCTGGTGAATGTGTCCAAGCAGACACACAGACCTGTTCTGTTTTACAGCTCTCCCTAAGATGAGAGTACATTCAGTACATTGGATGCTTTGAAAAGCTTCCTGAGAGGCTGTTTCCTTTCTTTGAAGGAGGAAGCTCAAATAGAGAAGCAACTTAAAACTAGTATCTTTCATTAGAATGCACTGGGGTTTTATTGCCTTTATTTCTCTATTCTGTAGCTGATGCATTTGGTATCACTTAATGATTTCTCTGTGTAGCAAATGCAGTCATGTTTGTTGTGTAAAGCATTTACTCTAAGCAGTCTTAGTTACATCATCCTAGGCATCTCTAAACAGGTCTGTAACCTGTTTAATTCTCCTCCATGGTAACTACAGATTGTAAAGAAGGATGAGTTCTCCACGAAATGCAACCAGACAGATCACCATCGGATGTCAGGGGGAAGGCAAGAGGTAAGAGTGCTTTGCCAAGAGTCTGCATTAAGGCTCTTTATATGTCACCTCTCTGAAGATAAAGCATCGCTGTCTTACCTAAGCTCTTAGCTAGTGTTGGTGTCTGGGAGGTGGTCTTCTACCTTCTAATTTCTGTGTGTCTGAACATACATGAAAACTCAAGCTAGTAGCTTCTGGCTGGTTTACAACAGTATTTTTTTAAGCAAGTAGAATTGATCTGTGACTTGCTTAAAGTGGCCACATTTGAATAATTGCAGGGTCTTGGGGTACCTCTTCTGTACTTGCCAAAGTGTGGTTTAAAGATCCAGTATATGGGATCAATTCAGTGTTAGACCTGCAGAATGTTTGGGTGGAGATTCCATGCCTTTACCTCAGTGCGTAGCAGGGTGTTGGAGCAGGTTGTTGACATAGATCCTGTTGAGCAAAAAGCTGGTTTAGGCAGTTCTCTGTGGCAAGGTGCTCTTTGAGCCCCAGCACCCTTTTTCTTCCTGTGCTGTGACACCACTCCTGTTTGATAGCAGGCCTGTCCAAAGAAAGACAGCAGCATGCATTGTACACCATGCAGCACTCGCCAGACACTGATCTCTGTGGTATTGCTGTCTGTATAATTAAGATCTTTCAGGCACAGGCCTGGTATTGAGTACCAGCTGCATTTGAATACCTGCTTGTCAGTGGGGCACCTTTCTACTGCTTGTCATCTTGGTCGAGGGATTAAAAAGCTTCATTTGGTTGTTTATCCTGTGTCTGTGTCAGCTCTACCCAGCAAGGCAGATTCCTGACTCAAACTACATGTTTTAAGGTGCACATTTAAATGACAGGGTGAAAATCTTCAGCTAATACCTGTTCCAGGTAGTGGTGTTTGCTGCCAGCTAGTTAAACGTGACAAATCTGATACTTCATTTGCTTTCTAACAAATGCTTTAAAATGTCTGTGTACTAATGGAAAACAGCTGGGTGAAAGGTTTAGTTAAGTGTTTTCTGGTTCTGTAGCAGATGAGAAATGCTTTAATACTTTTCAAAGCACTGCGTTAAGTGTGCGTGGCATTATGGTAATTGGAGGATCTGGCTTTAGAAGATAAACCAAGCAGGTTTGGAATATTCACTTCGTAGGCTGCTATCTTAGTGTAAGCTGTTATCACGCTACCTCATGGTAGGGTATTAACTTGTCAGAGCTGGTGTAGAGGTACTTCAGGAGATGTTTTCAAAGCACACTTTGGATTTAGATGCATCAGTGTTAAATCAGCAGGATTTAACCTCCTAAATCTTCAGTGCCTTTCAGAAGCTTCCCCTTTTATGTTTAACATGCCAGGATAGGGCACAGGAATCAGCTTATGGGCACACAAATGAGTTACTGCAAGGTAAGTCAGGGTGTAAAGAAGTAGTAGATCAGCTACTTTGCAGTAACAGGTGATGCTTACACTTTTATTCTGAGGAGGCATATTGGTTCTGCCTGTAATTTATTTGAAGGGGAGCATGCTTATTGTGTGGCATCTGGCAGGTGTAGGGCAGTAACCATTATCATTGCTTGTTAAGCATATTTCCAAACCAGCTCTGTAGCAACACGCGCTTGTTCCCAAATCTAGCCAGGATCCCTTGTCTTTGGCAGAGCGTATGCCTTCTTTGTGGCTCTGCGAGTGAATCGTGCTGTCAAGGCTAAGTCATGTTGGGGTACATCACTGTCACAAGTGAAATGCCTCTATCTTCCCCCTCTTCTTTCTCTTTGTGCTGCAGGAATTCCGAACGTGGCTAAGGGAAGAGTGGGGTCGGACTCTGGAAGACATCTTCCATGAACACATGCAAGAGCTCATCTTGATGAAGTTCATCTACACCAGCCAATATGAGTAAGGGCACCGGCTCTTTCTAGGTATTGAGGCTGCTGCAACTTCAAGAGCACGTTGGATCATTTATTTCAAAGATGGGGTGCTTGCAATGGGCTTTAACAGCCAGAGGACTGTTCTGTCTCTGCAGGCTCTGTGCAAAGATGTGGAGAATCACAGAATCGTTAAGGTTGGAAAAGACCTTTAAGATCATCAAGTCCAACTGTCAACCCAACACCACCATGCCCACTAAACCATGTCCTGAAGTGCCACGTCTACACCTTTTCTGAACGCTTCCGGTGATGGTGCCTCCACCACCTCCCTGGGCAGCCTGTGTCAATGCTTGACCACGCTCAGTAAAAAATTTTTCCTAATATCCAGTCTCAACCTCCCCTGGCGCAACTGGAGGCCATTTCCTCTCATTCTATCGCTGATTACTTGGGAGAAGAGACCAACACCCACCCACCTCACCACAAACCCCTTCCAGGTAGCTGTAGAGAGCAATAAGGTCTCCCCTCAACCTCCTCTTCTCCAGACTGTGAAGCACAGTGCTTTCCAGTTGTACGGAGAGATGAGGTGTAATGACAGCGGTAATAATAAGGTTCCAAGTTCTTTACAATAACTATGCACAGTAGGATGGTTTTGAGTCATTTAACTGTGTTTAATTTGAAGACAGAGCAAATAGCCGTGATCCCAAGGTGCTATCTGCTTATTTTCCATATTAGTAAGCAATATGCTTTGTAGTGCGCTAGGCAGAAATCAGACAGTCCCTGAGAACTTGGGGTTTTTTTTAACCAGCACTCCAAACTTCAAAAAGCAGCCACCTCATTGCAGCAGGTGTTTAAATATGCTTCACTCTTAGGTTCTCCAGAAATCCCAGGGAGTGAGGAGGTTTATTGTGACCTTGCTGCAGGAATGTCCTCGTGTGCTAACAAGGACTGGTAGAGAGAAGTGAAGGGAGGGAGTGCTTGCGTAGGCCTAAAGAGAAATGTTAAGCTTGTTGGTATTGCTGAAAACACAGATCCTGCCTCTCTCTTAACGACATCCCAAAGCTGCCTGGAGGAGCGGACTGCAAACACATTGTTTTTGTTGAGGGATTCTCTCTTAACCTCTCTAACCTTTTGTTTTTTGCACAGCAACTGCTTGACTTACCGACGCATCTACCTCCCTCCTAGCAGCCCTGATGACCTTATAAAGCCAGGTCTCTTCAAGGGAACGTATGGGAGCCATGGGCTGGAGATTGTTATGTTGAGCTTTCATGGAAAGAAAGCGAAGGGGACTAAAATCACCGTGAGTGCATTTTCCTTTCTCTCAGACGCTTGTTAAAGTATTCTCTTCTTGATGACATGGATCTCTGTCTTGGAGGCAGTCAGTTGTTGCCACCCCAAACCCTTTTCCTCTTGGGGATTGGTGGCATTGGATGAATCTAAACACATGCAGAGTAGCTAGAACCTTTTCTAGTCCTTTTCTCTCTCTTCCAGCGGCTTTCTGTGAGCAGTTGGTAGTAGGTCACTGGAGATCCCTCACATGTATCTGAGGAGCAGGTTCCATTGTCACTGAATTCAGGCTAGTGAGCTACTTCGTCTCTGCAGGGACGGATTCTGACACAATGCAGTTGCAGCTTTGACTTTCTTTCGCCCTTGCAAGTACAGCCTGGCTCATAGCTTTTGATTTAAAATTCTCTTTCTGGGAGGGGGAAAGCAGAGGTGGCGTAGACAGCTCAGGGAACAAAGAACAAGGTCTGAGAGCTTTTTTTTTTGTTGTTGTTGCAAACTTTGGTGATTGTAAAAAAGGTTGAACTATGTAGAAGTTAAATGGGGAGGATACAGTTCTGAACTCTGTAGCACCCTGTCTCTGCAGCCTTGCTGTTGCTTTCTGTCTCTAGGGAGATCCCAACATCCCAGCTGGGCAGCAGACTGTGGAGATCGACCTGGCACATCCTCTGCAGCTACCCGACATCGAGACTCTTCGTGATTTCAGTGAGCTCTCTCGCATCGTCCTGGAGGTCCAGGAGCAGGTGCGTCGGGAGGAGCAGGAGGAGGAACACCGGCAGGAAGAAGAGGACTGCTCCCAGCAGGCTGCCTCTCAGCCTGTGGCAAAGCCCCTGGGAGGAGAAGGTGCTGAGGGGGAAGAGACTGCAGCTGGGGCAGAGGGGACGACCCAGGACAAGGCACCAGCTTCCCAGCCCTTCGTGCTGCCCATGGGAGTCATATCAAGGAACGAAGACTATCCCCGGACCTGCCGAATTTGGTAACAGGGACTAGTGGTTTTATAGCCTAGTCGTGCCAGTCACGTTCTGAAACGGAACGGGGGGAGTCTTTGAGGAGTGTTCTGTGTTCTTGCCCTTTACCTGCATGCTGATCTCCCAGCCCCTTGTGCTCAGATTTTCTGCCGCTGCTGCCCTATCTCCCACGCTCTTGTTTGCTTCCTCTCTCTCCTACCGCACTGTCATCTGTCACCCTGCTTCCTTGCTAGATTTTATCCTATTATTTCTGAAGCTAGCACCTCTCCCGTAACCACCTCCCCCTTTTTTTTGTGTGTTTTGTTTCCCAGAGCTGCCCGGCTCGTATGTTGGGAGATTTGTTCAAGCCACTTCCCATTTCCATATGTGTCATTTGTGTTCTTTGGCCATGGGAACACAGTGCCCTCTCCCACCCCTCCCTGGCCTTTGGTGCCTTGGGGCCAGCTCTGGAAGGTGCTGAGCACCCTAAGCAGTAGGTGCAAGTATGCAGAGAGCCTTGTTGAATGGGACCTGGAGTCAGTGAAGCAGCATACTAAATGAAGTGTGGCAAAAGAGCCCAAAAGCTGAGGCTTAGGCAGGTGACCTTCAGCCAAACATCTGTGCTCATGGAAAAGCCTACCAATAGCTGGTTAATCCCAGAAGGCCCCTGCTGTCACAACTGAGTTGTGTTTGAATAAAATCCTGCTCCACCTGCTGCTTGCTTGGAGGTTAGGCTGACCTTTACTCCTCCCCAGCTCCAGTTAGATTTTTCCTTTTTTTAGATTTTTTTTTTTTCTCTCTCCCTTTCCCAAGGTTTTGCCGCAAGGTTTGCCTCTCTGGTCACCCTCTCAACATGCCTTTCGTTTTCTATGAGGATTGTCTGGGCTTGGGTTGATCCTTGAGTTGCAGAAGTAAATCTCAGATGGATTACTAGGTTGAATTACAGAAAAATTCAACCTTGGTGTGCAGGTGCTATTAGAATACCCAAAAGCAGCAACCTCCAAATAGCAATGGAGAGTTTCTTTTCTTAAAATGGTATCGACAGTGTTTTGTGTTGTGTGATAAGAACTGACTGAATGTAAAACTCCCTGTTATGTAGCACCTGGCAGTATGTTTGACAATGGCTTGATCGTAGTTTTGTGTTTGCTGGTTATTAAATGTTGGGTAATAATGGCTGTTCTCACACCTTTTCTGCTATTCTTCTCACCTTGCAGTTTTTATGGGACGGGGCTTATTGCTGGCCACGGCTTCACCAGTCCGGAGCGAACACCAGGCGTTTTTGTTCTCTTTGATGACGATCGCTTTGGATTCATCTGGCTGGAGCTGAAGTCCTTCAGTCTCTACAGCCGGATCAAGGTCTCCTTCCAGAACGCCGAAGCGCCTTCCCGTGAGGCTTTTGATGAAATGCTGAAGAACATTCAGTCGCTGGCTACTTGACGGGTGATTGGTGATGGACAGGGCTAGGGTTTGCAAAGGCTGCTGCACTCCCCAGCCAGGGCTGGGATGGGGATTCCTTGCTCTTGGTACCTCTGAATAAAAGCATGCACTTTTAATAAAGCCTTTTTACCCCAAATGTACACATCCCGGTTAAAATATCCATGACTGCCCTTTCCTCCCTGCCACCCCACACTGCTCCCTAGCAGTCCTTGTTACCCAGTCTGTAACATAGCTTTGTATAGCTGAAGGGATCCTGCAGAGGAGGAAACAGACCTTTCTTACTGCAAAAAGAATGTATCAGAATAAAAATAACTCAAGGTCAGAGCTGGATCTGAAGAACATTTAATTGACTGGATGGATACAAGCCCTCTGCTCTGACCATTAGCAGTCTCCTGTGGAAAGGGCTCTCCGTCACGGAGGGGACTCATGCCTTTGCTATGCTGTAGGCCAGTCTGTCCTCCTGGGAGATTTTGCTTTATCCTCTTGAAAACCTGTGCAGTCCCCTGCTGCAGACTGGCTGACTGCTTAATGATAAATTGCGTCAGCAGTGACAAAGCACATCCTCCTCTCCAGGAACCTTTCTCTGGGTGCAGCATCATCGAGAGAGGCTGGTGTAATACCTGCATCCTTGGCTTAGTAATTGGAGTGGGTGGTTTCCTTTTGAGAAATTTGCTTAGCTTGGCAGCAAGGGGAGGATTCCCCACTGCAAATGACAGTGTGTAGCGTTACCCCGGCTTCTGGAGCTTGGCGGATGTGCTGTCCCTGGGGCTCCAGGTCTGGGTGTTCCCCTGAGTGCAGGGGAGATGATTCTTCCTTCATGTAGGAGCTAGGCACGGAAATGGAAATGTGTGAACTGCAGAAGGTGGTGCATTCAGAACTGGTTTAGTTCTCAGATCTTTTAAACTGGGCCTGAAAATGTAAAGGAAGGAGAAAAAAGAAAACTAACTGTGAAATAAGCCCAAATGCGGCCTGCTGCCTCCTGACTGTGATGGGTAGCAGAAGGTGCCATGTGTCACTGGTACTGGTGTGACCCCAGTTATGTGTCGTTCTTGTATCAGGTTGCCCTATGCAGTCTGAAGGAGCAGCAAGGGATTCTTCTAATACTGCTGTGGCTTGTTCTGGCGCCTTTTACGGTTGGTGCCGACAGGTGGGTGCTGCTGCTCCACTCACAGGACCCTTCTGTTCCCTTTCTAGTCGCACTTGTTTCATCACAGATGATTGCTGCTGCCACAGAAAGCTCCTGGGCTTAATTTCTTTCCATGATACCCACATTCTGTGTGGCAGATCTGAGCTCCGCTGGGAAGTGTGAGCTGCAGGCAAGGAAGCAGATTCCCCATGGACTGTCCTATGCAGGAAAATCCTGGCTAGTGCTAATCTACAGACCGAGAGTTGTGCTGTAAGCCATCAGCATTTGCATCAGCAAGTGTTATTAATCCTGTGTAGGAAGAGATGATAGGGATCCTTGCGTGGAGAGAAAGGAGCCATTTGTGAAGAAGCTCCTAGTTACAAGCAAAATATGTCCTTTGTGGCAGTTACTCTCTGGCTGTGATGATAAACTCCAGGTTTCTTCTCTTTCTGCTGCCAGACGGATCAGTGTCTAACAAAACTCTGCCTTTACATCTTCTGCAGGTTTTGGTTTGTAAATGTGTCTGTACATGTGTTGGGAGCTTTTGGGCTCCTTCTATGGAGACGTTTCAGTCACTGCCTAGTTTCTCTGACTGCGAGGAGCTTTTATTTTCACTCTCACAAGGGCTTTTTGCCATTTCTGGCTCTTGAGTGTTCCCTCAAGCTGTGTGAGAACAGAGTCTCCAGCAGAGGCTTTGAGCAGAAGGTCACGTCACTCTCAGGATTAATTCCTTTCTCTTTGGATATAGTTTTACAAACCTCTGGGAATTTGAAGGTGATTTGGAGCGCTTTTTTCTTTGTTTCCTACTGCTTTGTCAGTAGTGGAAAGCCTGCCTGTGTTAGAGGCGAGGATCTGAAGTGCTATTACCGTTCTAGTGAATAAGCTGTAAAAAGCAGTTTGTTTCTGAGGAGCCTGGTAGAGGTGTTCCTATCGGCATCAGCAGAGGGAAGGGTTGACTTGGATTTCACCCCATCATGCAGGGCCAGGAGAGGGGAAGGGTGGCAGTTCTCTGGGCCTCGGGGTGTGGGCAGAGAGGTGAGCTGAAGCTAAGATGGGGTATCTCAGCCTTTTGCGGCAGGTTCTGAGCTGTGTGCAGAAGGAGAGCATGTGCTTAATCTTGCAGACAGAGGTTTCCAGCTTGGTGATGCAGATTTCTGAGATACTTAAAGACGTTAGGGCTCTCTTTGGCATCTGGGTGGCCAGTTTCTCTTGGATCTTGCTGTTAGGCTGCTGCAGCCAGTATGGTGGCTGCTTTGTATTCTCCCTAACAGCCTAAAGGGATGAGAGAGGTCCCCTTGGGCAGCTGTTTCAATCACTTGTCCCTAAAACCAGCTCTGCTTCAGCTGCAAATGGATCCATAGCTCTGATTGTGGATTCTTCCTTTCTTCAATGTCCCTAGTCACCCAAAAAAATAAAAATCCTGAAGTTTTCTATAACTGACTTAATAGTTTTTGTTTTTAAAATAGGATTGAAAATCCAGACTGTATTGAATGCACTACAAGCACTTGGCTTGAGACATGAGTCACTGTCTCCTAAGTACAGACGCTGACTCTGTAGCCGGTCTCTTCCCTGTAACCTGCTGTGTTGGGTTGGCTGAGTGTGTAAAGGCAGTGTAGGTATGTTCCACTGCTGTGTCTTAAAATGGCTTTTTAGTGGTTGTTACCTGCAGCTTAAATTTCCCTTGGTCTCAGGAGTCTTCTGGGGAGTGCAAACCCATGGACAGCAGTTGGCAGGAGTGTTTTGCTCGGTGCGGAATACATGTCTGTTTTGTCACTTGGGTGAGGACCTGTTGGTTGGCTGTTGGCACAGGTTGTGCATCATGCTGTTCTCCACTCTTAAGACGATGGTTCTGCTTGTAGCTTGTCCCTTCCAAACCTTTTCAGTGGTAGTGTTAAGGGTCTCTCTTCTGGAGGCGCGGCGTGCTCGGCTGGCTGGAGACAGAGTAGGACTTTGCAGAGGCTTGATGCCTTGCAGGAACTTTTCACAGCTCAGCTTTGTCCCTGTAGTAGCATCTTTTTATTTAGAGTGTACCTGATTGGCCTCAAAATGTCAGAATGTGCTAGTCCCGATTAAAGGCAAAACTGCTGATATGCTGTGGCTTTATTCTGTCTAGAGCAAAGGCAATGAAAATAGCAAATTTTGTATTAATACTCCTCCTCTGCCTTCTCTTCTCACCTTCTGCTCCTCAAAGCCTGGCAGGCTTTTGTGACATTTCAGAAGAAAATTCCCTTTGATTTGGCTTTGAGTGAGGAAAGCTGTCAAGACGGCGAACTTGGAGAGACTGACATAAATGCTCTGGATGCTCCTGTGCCTTTGCTGGTTCCTTTGTGCATGGCTACATCAGTGCTTTTGGAGAAAAGCAGAATAACACAACGAGGAGTTACAACTCGCAGCTCTGAAAGCTTTGGGTGAGGGGAGCAAACAGGAGGGGTGCAGCCAGATTTAGTGGCGGGCAGTTTGGATCTGAGCATCGCCGGTGGCCAAAGGGGATGTGACCACAGCCCCGGTCCTGCCTTCCCTCGTGGTACTTGTGGGAAGCAGTGCTAACGGTACAGTATTTTGTGGTACTTGTTCACGTTTGGTATGGGCTGTACCAGCCCCCTGCACAGTCTGTCTCCGTGCTGCTTTCCTGAACCCTAGTTGTCCGGCTTGTGGGGATATTTCTGTGAGCTGTTGACAGGGATAACGTGTGGCGGTGCCTTGCAGATGGTGATAAATTTCTGGTGCTGACGTGTCCTCGTCCTCTTCGCTCTGTAGAAAATCTTGGGGACAATTGGCTTTATTTCTTGATCCTAGATGGATGGAAAGTGCTGGGGAAGATGGAAAACAACTTGTCAGGGGTAGGAATACTCTCTTGGCAGAAGTCTTCTGGAATAAACAAAGTGCTTGCAATTAGGTTGCAGAGCAGCGTTGCCCCAATAACCACAGCAAGAACTAGGGCTTAATTTTAGCTCAGGAGCAATAAGCAAGTGACTGGCTTACGTGCTCGGGCTGTGTTGTGCTCCTAGATCACGCTTTGTGTGTTGTCAAACCACATGGCTTTGGCCAGCTGGAAAACAGAAGCATCAAAGATCCTCATCCAGCCAGTTCATTTGCTTTGGATCTGATTTCATAGCTATAAATGTGTTGTGATCGGGCATTGTGCTTGTAGGAGACTCACTGCAGTGCATATGGACTTGTCAGGCTTTTTTTTTTCCTGAGGAGAAGGAAAAGGGATCTAATTACTTGGAACTTTGGCTGTCAGCTTCCCTCTGGAGTGAACAGTGCGGTACTGCCACGGCTACTCTGGAATGGGACAGCAGAGGTCAGATGGCAGTTAGTTAGGAAACTTGTACTGGGGAGAAAGCAAATCCATGTGCAAGCTTGCTTGGAGGTGTAAGCTACCAGGAAAAAAAACCAAAATGCAGCTGGCTCAATGTTTACTTTTAAACAAGGATGACTTTTTATTGCTTTTTATTAATTTAAAACTAGTGGAACTTAATGGGAGTGTTGGGTGTTGTGTGGAAATGGGTTGTATAATCTCAACTTGCTAGTTTAGGAAATGATAATATATTAACTCTGTCTTGTAGCTGGTTCCTCACGTAGCCAGTAATCTTCTGTTGTGTTCAGCTGCCAAAGGATTGTGTGCTGGCCTTTGCGCTGCAGGCCAGACGGACAGCATAACTTACCAGTTGGACAGTGAAGTATTTGAGATGTGTGACCAGGCGGTGGAGTGGAAGATAAGTTACCAAACTGTGAGTGCCACTGACTTTTTTTTTGTGTGTGTGTGTGCTAAATTAAAATGTATGATTCTGGCTTTTGTTTGGATTGTAGTCTTTTTAATTTGTGAGGAGCACTCGAATCAACTGTGTTCATTAGCTTATTTAAAGCAATCTGCACTTTTTTTCATTGATTAATACTCTACTTCCCTGAAGCAGGTGTACCCTGTTTCCGTGTGTATTTTGCACTCACCACTTTAACATGACACTGATGGATTAATCTGGGCATCTCCTGTAGGCTTTGAGTGTAAATAAGTCTCTATAAAGTACCCTGTGGTACTTATTAAAAATGAAGGTGAAACACCAGATCCCTGCCTCATACAGAGGGTAGCGCAGAGGAAAAGGTGAGCTTTTCTTTCTAAAACGCCATTTAACGTTAAACACCTTGGGTTTCATGCCACAAACATCCATGTGGAACATGACAACTGTAGTTTAAACAGCTCGCCTGCCCGGTCTGCTCCCCTGTCTGAGGGATGGGGTTTTGCCTGTCCTTTTGTTTGTGGGTTTGAGAGGAAGAGGCTGTGTAAAAGCCAGGCGTGACTTTGCAGCACTTGACCTACTTCATCGCAGGTATCAGAAAGCTGAGCAAAATGTGCGTGTTACTTTTACACCCGATCATTGTTACCCAAGGAACCTTTTCCAGTTTCAAATAATAAAAAGGAAAGTTTTGTGAAGTTACCTCTGTTTGCTTCTTTTTTTGTTCCAAAGGAAAGCAGCGGGTGAGTTCCAGCCTTCTGACATGCGGCAGCCTGTCTTCCACCGTGCGATAAGAATTTATTTTCCCTTGTTTGGGTACTTGATGAGCAGAAACTGATTTCCTGGCGATGCGAGGCACACGCCCCCACACCTCATGCTGCAAAATCCCAACTCTTCCAAAGTCCCCGTTTGCTTCTCTTCCCCCTGCATCTGCCACCCACAGCTCCTACCCCCGGGTGCCTGTGGTGCCCGGCTCCTTCCCACAGCAGATGCTGGGCCCGGCAGAAGTAACAAACCGAGCCTTGACGAAGTCTTTCTGCCCTCCCAGCCACAGCTTTCTCTTTCTGAAAGGAAGTGTGTGATAATCCTGAATTATTCTTTTTTTTAATTCTTTCTTCCATTTAGTCTGAAAGAGATCAGCTGGCACAAAATGAGCACGAGGGATGAGGCAGCATGATGGTGTAAGCCCCCTTCTTTATGGAACCAGACTAAGTGGTCTGTATTTCTTACGTGTTTTTTCATCCCCCCCTCTGCCTTCAAATTCACACCCACCTCGGGTCTGAGCTGCTCTTGCTGCTTTTCCAAAAGAGTGATTATGTTGAAATAGGAGAATTTGTGGCATGAGCTCAGCTGCCACCGAGGAGTAATTGTCCTCGTGCAGCAGGTCTTGTGTCTGATCCTGTGCCAAGACGTACGGCAGAGTCCCCAGTTCGGTGGGAATGGCCCGAGTCCTGCCTGTACCGGAGTGGATGTTGTGCTTCGAGTTTTGCAACCCAATTCTGCTGGTAAGTTTCTTGGCTGATTATTATTTTTGAGAACAAACCTTGGCCGTGGAGCACTAAACTACCAAAGGTCACGATGAACTTTTAATCTGGCAATGGTTCTGCCTTAATGCTGGTAGTTAATCAAGGCCAGAGTGCACTGCTACAGCTCCTGGACTGCAGTCCTCTGAGCGGGGGACCTCTTCCATTTCCCCCTTTCTTGAGCCGCCCATGCCTTCCCCTAATCCCAGGTGTTAATCTTCTGGTGCTAAAGGCACATCTGACCCCACTCCTTTACGTGAAGTATTCTGTATATGATCTACTGTCATTCAAGCCTTAGCAAGGGAAAATAGAAGAACGTGTCTAACAAGCAAGCAGTAACTCCTACCATATGTTTGGCCTTTGAGGAGCACAAATGTAGTTTCTCAAGTGGCAGCATTTCTGAATACCAGCCACATGCACCTCCCAAATGCTGGCTTGCAAACCTCCCTCTCCTTCCAAAGAAACTCAGAGATGTGAAGGTTTGGTGCTGGGCAGCTTAACGCCTCCCGCAGAGGAGTGGGGCTGCGCAGGGCTAAGCCTTGCTCACCTCCTTTGCCACAGCCCCTGGCCCAGGAGCGAGGAGGTACCTGGACCTGGCAGAGATGTTCCTCAGCAGGTGGGTTCCTCCTCCCAGCTTGGTGATGGATGAACTGCTTTTTCCATCTGCTAGGGGTAAAGTCCCGAGCGTCACGGCCAATTATGGGCTGTTAACTGTGGAACAGGCAGAGGGTCGTCCCCGTAGTTGTTAGCTTAGAAACTGAGGCCGTGCAAGGGGAAATTTTTCCCTCTCTGGAAATATGGTTGCTGTGAACAGGCACGTTCCACGCTGGCTTGGGGACTGTGTTTGCAGCTGGGTCTTAGTCTCAGGGCTGTGTCTGCTCCGCCAAAGAGGCCATCACTGCCATTTGTGGTCGTGCTGCTGCTTCTTCCTACTCGGCTTATGTCTAAAAACCACAAGGCTTTGGTGCCTCAACACAGAGTCAGAGGTCTGTTGCTTCGAGCTGGGAAGGAAGGTGGGTCTCCCTTCTTAACGCTGCAAGGACATGCCTGAAAATCGGTGCCCTGTGTGAGCTCCTGGCAGCAGCCGGGACCCTTACCCCCTTAACGCCCTGGGGTAAGGCTGGGGTGTGAAAGCAACACCAGGTTTTGCCCTTCCCTCTCAACACAGCACTTCTGCCTTTGCCTAGCGCTTGGTTTATTTTTGGCTGTTGGGAGACGCTCATGCTGACTGACCGGCCTGGCAAGCCACAACGAATTTGGTCCAGGCCTTGTGTAAGCTTATCTAGAGCATCAGCACCCTCGAGCTGTGGGAAATGTCGCCTTGCACTCTGTCTCGGTCCTGAGCTCCCTGCTCCTTCGGGAATGGGCTGGAACAGAGGGTTTTATTCAGTGCTGCTTGGCAGGGCTGGGATTTTTCACTGTTCTTTGCTTATCAGCCATGTATTTTACCCCAAGCTCTTTCCCTCCTGTGAGAGGGGAGCATCACCTGCCTTCCCCCCGCGTGCCGGAGAGCATGAAGGGGGACAGACCCCCACTATCGCCCCCGGGGCCGCGTTGGAGGCTGGCAGTGCCTGTGTTGAGTCTGGGGACCTGGGGAAGAGGGAGGAACCTTATCCCCTCCCTCCTTGGCCCGAGGGCTGGTGTTCCCCAGCTTCCAAGGGCCACCTTGGCCTTGGGTCCACCCTCTCCTCTTCGCTTCTCTCCCCGGGGCGTAGGCTGGGGGGAGGATGAGTAATTCGGTGTTTCTCCCTCCTCTTCCCCTTGCAAAAGGTTAATTAGCGGCAAGCTCTACGTGACTAATTAAAGGCGCGGGAGATCTTTCTTTGGTTCCTTGGCGTTCTCAGTCTTTTTCTTCGCTGCCGTCCCCGCTGACGCGTCCTTGCGTTAATTAACCGGTGTGCCAGACCTGCGTGGGACCTGAGATTTAATGTCACAACGTCACTTTTCACACACACCACCCCCTCGCCGTGGG
>NW_010514453.1:0-33996 GCF_000687285.1 Phaethon lepturus
GAGAGACTCTTCCTTCATCTCCCCGCACACGGCACCTCCCCCTGCCCCTGTCCGGGAGCTCTCCGGCCCCAACCTCGCTTCTGTCAGGCAGGGCCGCAGCAGGCTCGGACCTCCCCGACGGGCCTCCAGCGCGCCCCTAAAACACCTTCATAACGCGGGTCGGATACTTTTTTTCTCCTCTCTGCCAGCGAGAGAAGTTCCATTTTCAATTTTGGCCAAATGTAATTCCGTTTTCAGCCCAGAAGACAGACGTCACCAGTGACTTTGTTCAGCTTTTACATTTGTTCTCCTGTCAGCGCTAAGCCTTATGCTGCAGCAGGAGACTGGCACAGAAAAAAAGCACGGGAAAAACCTGCCACGCAAGGAAGGGAGCCATGACCACCAGCTCCACCGACTAGACTACAGCACCCCAGTCACAGCGCCAGTGCGTGTCCCCTCCCTGGTTGCAGGCCACGCGGCGGGCGGGGGAGCGGCCCCACCAGCTGCAGAAGCAGAAAAATTGTCAATGTTGCGTCTTTACATTTCACATTATAAAAAGACAATCTGCCTCATTGCTTCTATCACCAAACACGATTCAGTGCTAATTTGGAGTAGAGTAGACATTTTGGTTACCTTAACAACAGCTTGACTTGTGGTCTCAGTATTTTCATGATTTGTCTGCAAGACCTTTGGCATTTGTCCTCAATGACTAGCTCTTCAGATTGTTTGCAGACTGACTTTAACAGTTGTTCTGCGCTAGAATAAATCAATCTATCCTGTTAAGGAACAAGGCAGCAGCTTTCATACTCATGGGGCAGCACTTGAGTTATCTGCTCACACTACTGTATTCTTTTGCTGTCTCCTGACCTAAAGAGCAGTTCTCTCACAGCCAGGTTTCAAAAAAAAGTCAGGTGCTGGAACTGTTCTGCCATATCTACTTGGCAGGTGAGGATTCCCCAAGGCTGTGGGATGACTTTGGGACTTGCTTTTCATGAGCTCTGGTCTGCACAGTGTAACTCCCAGCTCCCCATGAAGTCACGATCACAGCCACCCAGCTGCTCAGTCCACCCACTGTTGAGTCCCTCTCTTGCTGTTTCTTCTCAAATCTCTTTACTACGTCCCAAAAGAGCTCCAAATCTCTGAGGCCTTACACTTGATAGCTCTCTGCTTCCTAAATAATATTTTTTGGTGCTGATGAAAAACACAAGCAAAACCTTCCAGGAGCAGAAGCCCCACTACCTCCTCCTCTTCAGGTCGCTGGTGCTGGGGACTTCTCGGACTTACCATCAAGATTCACTCCTGGTCCTGACACAATCTGTCATCCCATACAAATGGAGCGAGTAGGACATTCCTGTGTCCCAGGAACTTCTCTGCAGTTTACTATCCTGTCAGATTCTTCCCTTAGCACTCTCTTTACAGCATAATTGACCTTTCTAAAATTTTCAAGAATAATGCTTTATTGATTGTATATCATACAAAAAATTCAGCACACAGTTGTTTAAATGCAGCCTTTGAGCTCTTTCTAAAAAAAATTATGCACGTCATGCACTAACTATAGGTTGCAAACTTGGCACTTTTGCTTTATACAGTCTTCCTTTCAACAGTCCCAAATGTACTTCACTACCAAAAATGCTTCTGCCAGCACCGGTGGATCTGTGAGCACAGATACAGTGAGATATTGCCAAGCGCTCACAGAAAGACATTTGGCAATGCCTGTCCAGTTCCAGCTGTAAGGAAGCACCTGCCCAAAGGCACCAGTGTGAAAGCAGAACTGAGTGTGCAATCACATTGCACTCACTGGAAGGCTTCAAAACTGGGTGAATTGCACTGGTATGAGACTTTTTTTTCCTTTTCTTCTAATCACTCATTATACCACAGCAAGAGAAGCCGTAGTATTAAAAAGCTTTACCTTTGGGACTGAATATAGATTTAACTAATACTACTGTTCTTCTTACCTGTTTTTGTAACAGAGAAGGAAGCAACACATTTCTGGTGCTTTACCCTTACTAGAATGGAAAAATGAATTCAAAGTCATCAGCCAGCATGTGGTAACTAACACAGTTAGTTAAACATTAATAAGACAAGGCAAAAAACTCCTAGATATCGTAGCACATCACTCTTCATGAGGCAGTTTCTTCAATCCCACCACTTGAAGTGATGAGAGTAACAGACATTAGCAGGTTCCAGGAGATTTACCAGCTGAACTGATAAAGTGATTCCTGCAAGGATACTGGTCTTCTAGGAGCATTCCCAGAGAAAGTGTTTGCCATTTAATTTTCCCCAATTAGCCAAGCCCTTGGATAGGAAATACCTATTACAGATCTAACACAAGTCCTCTAATTCCGATGCTAATTGTAAGGAGAGATGCCTTTGGCTTTCCAACTCAGAGCTTGGCTTTGGCATCTCGCCAAAAGATGTAGACATGTTAGGACACATGTTGCTTTTCTTATGTAAGATCCAAACTTTGTTAATTGGATAAAAAATTAACTGTAAAATGCTGCTGCTTGGAAAATGTCTGGTTTGTTTTCCTCTCCCTTGGTTCAAGGCGTTGAATGTCTGTCTTTTTTCCAATTCCCTCAGGCACTGGATTCTTACTATTAAGATGCAAAGAGTGCACCTCTATCAGCTTGGAGGAATTTATTTATAGGCACTAAAATTCTTTATCAGTGCACAATCATCCTACAGTCTAATCAAGGCATTCTACAGCAACAGAGATCCATTTAGTACTGCAGAATTTTTTTTTCATTGTATTAAAGACCTCCTAGAAATGGTAAATTCCCTCAAGTAACCATAGCCAAGATTATATAAATAGACAAAGAGCTATATAAATAAATACTGGCTTCACTCTGTATACCAACAGTTGAACCACCAGTGCAGAGAATTATGTAGCTGTTAATTCACAGTAGGTGAACACTGCAATTGGGTTTTTACTTTTCCTTAGAGCCATAATTAAATTGCCAAAGTCAGTAGCTTTTCTTTCATCTATTACAAAATGCCAGCCATTACACCCCCATGAGAGTGGAACTCTATTCAAATCTGCACAGGAAAAACATCCATCTAAACCTGAGTGAAAAGGCAGGGCTACTGTCTGAGCTAGTGTATGTTAAACATAGAATGAAATGACATTAAATCACACAGCCAAGGTAGATATGTATATTTATTCTGTTCAACTGTTAGGTCATTTGACAAGTGCAGATCTTTCCATCTAAAGACTGAGATGGACTTCCATTTTATCAGAAGAGTCCAACTGTCCTTTTGACTCGAACTGCTTTTCTATGTTTGCAGCCCCTCATCACAAGTTTTGCTTTTCCCCTAAGCAAAAATCTCAGCTATAACTACATTTCTATAGGGACACCTGAAAATTTTCCTCAATATGAGAAAATTGCATAATTTTTGTTTGGAATTTAAATTAAAATCCTGCTGCTGTAAGGCCTGGTCTACAAGAAAGCAGAGAAATCCAGCCCTGGGCTTCCTCTCCTGCAGGGATAAAAAAAAAAAAAAAAAAATATCTTTCCCACTCCCCCTTCAAGAGCATGCAAGCATTTGAGTGAAGTGTCTAAATCAGAGCTTTCCTGGGGGAGAGATAAATGACAGCCGTGAGTAAACACTTGGAAACGATACTGGAGCCTGTTCTGCTTTCTCTTTGGGGGCAGAATAATTGACACGTCTGTGTGACTCAATGGGACTATTAACAGAGTCGATAGGCACACATTTTAGCAACCGTTACCACTCCTGGGCACATAATTTCCAGCATCTTACATGCAAACAGCATCTATATAGCAAAACCCACAACTATTGCACAATAACGGCAAGCTTGCATTGCCTTTTGGGAACAACCCTATCCCCAGGCACATTCTTGTTTGCCTCTTGCTTAGAGGAAATAGTCTATCATGCCATAGTTGCACATATACATGCATATAGAACACAAAGCCATACAAGCCCATAGCATCACCAAAAAAAAAAAAATTTGCTGCACGGTGCTCTAGGCAGGGTCAGCTAAAGACAGCTGCTATCCATGGGAACTTGAAAATACAAAGTGACAGTGGAGCTTTGAAATTTCTTTAAAGCAGGTAAGAAGAACTGTAGCAATGTTCTTAAAGGGGAAAATTCTGCAGAGTTCAGCGAAATAAGAAAGTGGGTTTTTTGTCAGATAGCAACGCACCCAAGTTCAGTATCATAGACTGCATACATGAAATTTGCACACTTTCATTGTTAAACAAAAACCCTTGCATAGCTAATATTTACAAATAAATCTGCACACACAAGAACATGGCAGACTTGCAAGGTAAGCTGCAAAACTAGAGAAGCATTAAATTCTTCTGCCTAGCAGTAGCTTAAATACTGTTCTGGTACAAACACTGCATTTATTACTTTAGCAGTACTTCAGATTTGATACAAGAATCCTAAAATCTTCCTGAAAATTAGTATAAGTGCCTTGAGCTCCAAGCAAGTCCACATCTTTACAGAACACATAAGCATCATCTGATTCTGCATTAGTATGAGCTCAGTGATACGAACTGCTGCGTTGCCCGGTACTCCAATAGTGCATTCCTTGAAAAAATGCTGTGCATCCAGTTTACCCTTAAAAATACCAGTACTGGCAAAAAGGCAGGTATATTACTCTTAAAAGACAGTAAGTAGAAAGGCTTGAATCCTATAAACAAAGCAACCCAAATGTATAGATTGGAACAGAAAAAAAGAGCAAAAGCACCTTTCAATGTATTGAATTGACTTGAATCCTCCCCTTTTTTGAAGGTCAAATCTTGTTCCTATTAAAACACAGAAGACTGGCAGATGATTTCATGAGAGCATATCATCATTAAATTCTGCTACATTACAGCTTAAATACCACAATAAATTTATAAAAGCTTTTTCATTCTCATTTCAACTTAAGTGTTCAGTTGTGTATTTACTGCTTGGCTGTTCTTTGCTCTGCACTTCAGATATAGCATAGAAAGGTGATCACAGCAAAACACAACTTCGGAGTGAAGTCCAGTTACACTCAGCTTTGCAATTTGAGCCCATAACCAACCAATGCTTCCTAGACTAGAGTTGGAACAGAGCTAAAAAGCAGCACAAGACTAATTACTACCAAACTGGCCTGGGGGATGACAAGTTTTTACTACATCTAATAGTATAGTACAGAACAAAGGGCATTTAATTGCTTTTAAAATGTCTTGTCTTACAAAGCAACCATAAAATTTTGAGCAAGGGAGGGATGCTGAGCAACGTGACAGAGGAAAGCGAGATGGAACCTGTCTAGTCTGAAGAGTTCATGTAAGACTGCCTTATGCCAAACATGCCTAAAAGACCAACTCAGAGGTGTCTCAAGCAGCTCACTGAACACAGCCTAAGCTGCTTGGTTTTTCTTTTATATGGAGTACAGCTACTAGGCTTAAGCCTCTCCACACAATTTCAATTCATGTAACAGTAGCACCCTGCACATAATTAACACTCATTCAAATCAGTTTGAACAAGCACTGCTGCTTTTTGGCCTCCCAAAACAGAATAAGTTTTGGGGTTGTGGGACAGGGCAAATTGAACACCTGTTTCCATATAAGAGCTGGTGGAAATCAACATTTAACGTCAGTCAGGGTCATCAAAATATAGTTTTATTTACATTTTCATATTCAAATTCAATACAAATCATGAACTATTTACAACAATTTTAACAGCACTATAGATAAGAAAATGCATTGATTTTCCCCTCTAGATTCAATAGTACTTTATTGCAGGCTTTAAGACAAAGTTCTGCTAACATTAGAAACAAGCCATAGATACAGAGATTAAAAAAAATAAAGTGCATCTGTAAGATGTCCTTCACTGGGCAAGGCCCTGCACTTAATATTGAGGCACCCAGTGTTCCTCCTCGACCCCAGTTCAACTCCCCACAGATGGCAGACAACTTCTCCGATCATCTCTTACGGTTACAGGACATCAGCTCTCCATGCAGCTTTAGCACACAGGCAAGACGTATGCACAGCAACAGTCCAGCATTTTTCAGAGGCTGGGTCATTTTCTGAACAGAACACAGCAGATCCTTTGGGAAGAATCTATCTTTTCATCTTTAGTTCAGTCTTCCTGAAGTCTTCCCAGACTCTCACAAGAGCCAGGACTCTGGCACATTGCTGGTGCTAGAGATGGTTGTAACTCCAAAAATCAGATGATCTTTCAGACTGTCCAATATTAACAGGTTTGAAAAGTTCCTGCAATTGTTCCCTTTACAGTATTGTGCAAGTCAGATTTGGCCTGTCAGCTTGAAGCTCTCTTTTTGTCCCCTTTAGGAACGTGTGGTTGGTGGGTTCGAGTTGAGAGGTAGAGAATCAATCGGTTTGCTAGAGAACCAAAGACACTGTGGGCAAAATCCAGTTTGACAGGCATTAGTTTGTACTTTCTCCTATCAAATTAGTGCACTGAAACATTACATACAGCATTGCTTTAAACTAAACTGTGTCTGGTAAGTAAGTATTAGACCAGATCAAAATCAATTTGCTTACAACGAAAATCCACTTGAATTAAAACAATGAACAACAAAAAACCCAAGTCAAAACAATTCCCAGTAGAGACAGCTACCACAAAGAATCTTCTCCTTATTTAAATGACTCAAACACTGAAGAGAACCTCTGCTGAAGATGGGACTTTTGTTTTAGTGTTAAAATCTGATGGTTTTCTTTACGTTTAAGACAACTTTATCTGAAGAGTGCTAAAACTAAATTCCGTGTAGGAGATGCAGTTTTAAGAATGGCAAACCATACAATTACGATTTGAACAAGTCTATTTGATCCTAGCATTGCCAAGGCAATATTTTTCTGCTACAGTCTTGCAGCGTTTGGTATACACAATGGCAGTAGGCAGCTCCTTGCAGAAGGCTTACACCATGTTGCTGGGCATGTTCTTAGGACCCGACTTCACGAACTTGCGTTTCATCTGCCTCAAAACTTGGGTTGTCAACATGTGGAAGGACATTCACAGCTGAGGGCTGGGATTCATTGTTTACAAGATGTATGTTGTCATCTGTCCAGAACAAAACCAAGGAAAGGCAAGTTAAGAAGTATCATAGGCAAACTTTACTACCTTAAAGCAAGCCACACTTGCTTTATTTCCACAAGCCCACTGCAGTGGTCTTTTCCCAGCACTTTTCCTGCAGAGTGGGAAATCTAAGGCCATGCTCCAACTACCACTCTTCTGCTGCCCCTCATTAGTTCATGAGCCCATTCCTGACACTACCTGTCATTTCTGCTGGGCTCTGGAGTTCACCTCTCCCTAGTGCAGAGCACGCCTAGGTTGTGTGCTCAAGTGGCATAAGGCCATGTGAGGCCATGAAATCCATCTGTAAGAAGATTGGCAATTCTCATATAACTTTAGAGCTGCTGAGGACAGGCATCAGGAGCAACTTCTAGAGACTGGGTTCCAGATAAACTGTGGGACACAGGCTGATTCAGAGAGGAAGGCCTTCTCCTTGGAGACTAACAGACTAACCTTGTTAGATTGATGTTAGTGTGTGTCCTTGCCACTCAAGATTGAGAATATACAAGGGCCTGAGCCACATAACTAATCCAGCATCACTTCAGTTGCTTATAGGGATGCAATTTCAACTTCTGATGTTTTGTTTATAGGAGGTACCCCCTGCTCTACTGGGGTGCCTAAACAGGACACTCCCGTACTTGCATCACTTGCTGGAGCAGCATGTCCCACAGGTGACAGGCAGCAAATCCCACACTTTCCTATTAGCTAGGCTTCCCACAGGAAGCCTAAGCAGACACAGCCAAAGCATCCCTTTCACCTCTGAAAGCTTCCCCACTTACTCCTCTTCCTGATGCCATTCCACAGTCCAGGGGAGTTACTTTTGTTTGTTTACCTGGAACCTTTCCGTTTTTAAAAATCAACAGCAACACTGAGTGTTTGTTGGCAAAGTTGAGCAGTAAAAAGACATTTTCAACTAGTTTGCGCGTGTTCAAAAAGATAAGGTATTTGCAAAAGCTGATAGTCTTTTCCAATTAAAGTTCTCTGAAAGTGTTCAAGGATGACTCAGCCTTGGCAAAATCTGAAATTCAGCTGAAGTATTTGTCATCCCTATTTTGTATCATCTAAGCTAGAGCGGGACTGACTCCCTAGAAGTTTTCAGTAAGTAATTAACTACTTAAAGCAGACAGATCTGGTGGCAAAGCAACACTCACTCATGCAAATGAAATCTCCAAAGAGACAAGGAGATGAGGGACATCTTTGGAAAAAATCTTTGGCCTCTAAATGGTAAGCCTCTGATTTTCAACTACTCTTTTCACAGACTTCAGTTTTTAGTTCACATTTAGGTTGTGTTTTATTTGAAAACACAGACCAAGTGTCAGAGCCAAGTGCTAAAACAAGAGGGAAGACTAAGATTACCCTGAAAAACGAGGTATTTGAGTACTGTGAGATGTTAAGTCAAATCCCCCTAATTCACAGCATAAGCAACGAAGTGCAATGCAATCTAGCAGACATATGAAACAGTAGACTCACTTTCTGATGGTGCATGTTCCTCCAGAACAGATTCATCCGCTCCTTGTACAGAAGCGTATCCAGATGATGCTGTTTCGCTATGATTATCCTCTTCGTTAACTGTAGAGATGTTTGATGTCCCACTGGATACCGTGGCTTGCACAGAGTCAGCCCCTTCTTCTACATCCGCCTTCATGAAAAAAGGACAAAAATGGTTAAGTTCCAACTTTGTAGGAGGCTACATCTTTCCAGGAAACCAATGCCTGCAAGGACTGGACTCTAGTGAAAAAATAAATTTAAAATTGAAAAAAGCTCTGCTGTTAACCTCCAGCATCATAGGTGAAGACCAGTTACTGCCTAAATGAACGGGAAGTTCAGATGCAACTTCTGCATTCTTCAACCAGCTCTTCCCTTCTACTGCCCAGTATCAGGAAAAATAGATTCTTCCTTCCACTCAGTGCAGATCTCCCTCCCCCATGCAAACTCTGGCATACATTTTAACTGGTCCAGGCAGTGTCAGGCATAGGCAACAGCATCTTACCCTGGCGCTTGCCACA
The DNA here is from genome assembly GCF_000687285.1 of Phaethon lepturus. Lineage (NCBI taxonomy): Eukaryota > Metazoa > Chordata > Aves > Phaethontiformes > Phaethontidae > Phaethon > Phaethon lepturus. The sequence continues at coordinate 9,012 of NW_010514453.1, forward strand.
ACGAGCAGTTGCAGAACACATCAGAAATTCCTTATGTATCCTAAGGAGGTCATGTGGCTCGAGGAAAGCCACACATGCTAACACATTCACTTTTCAAGGACTCTGGGTACTTAGTAACTGAATAGAGGCTGGTTTCAGGGACAGCATGAGTTGTCAAAGCCTGCCTGAAGCTTTGAGAAACATCCTTATCTGGCAAGCACAAGAGTTAAGAGTGATTCTTCTGTCATGCATTACAATCAATTTAGGTTGACATTCTGCCCAAGGCTTTGGATGATACTAACTCAGAGCAGGTCAGCTGCAGGCTTCACTGAAGGGGACACAGTAATTCGTCCTGTAGCATCTCACCACTGACATGGCAATGCCTGTGCTTATCACCTGCGCTCTAGAGGTAGCGTGAAATAGCTCAATATGCGGCTACTACACTAGCCTGATACCGATAATGGCATCTGCCACTAAGAAAAGCTACTGGCTTACCTCAACACCCAAAACTTTGAGTATGTCACATTTGCACATCGGGCATGTCCTGTGTTCCAGAAGCCAGGGATCAATACAGTTCTTGTGGAAGAGGTGACTGGTGGAAGAAAGTAACCAACAAGTGAGGTTTCACACCAGGAAAGCTGTTTATGTGGCAGCTATGAAGGCCCATTTAGAAACACCAAGAATTTATTCATTCTAGAATGGATTACCTTATTTTGCCTCAAGTTTCAGTTGAAAGTTATGGATCTCTCAACCTGTAGCTGGTTTACGCTTATTAGTATCCCTATACAACTTGCTAGAGTTCAGCATTATCATCTTTGCTACATCAGTCTTAAGCTTTTTTAAATCTGTGTACAATACATTCCCAGCTGATAATTTAACTAATACAAATATGGACATCTCAGCCTTAGGTTTAAGGTTAACTTCCGTCATGCAGATGCACATGACTAAATAGCACTTGTTTCTGTTAAAACTACATAGAAAAATCATCTCCCAGAGTTATGTCCTCAAGATAAAGTATACTTCCACACTTTTACTTTGTCTATGCAGTCACACTGTATTCCAAGTGGATATTTGTCAGGCTGTGTACTCAAGAAAGTAAATATAGTTCAGCAATTACAGATGCAAATGAGTGCTTCTATGAAGACACTCAATTCCACAATGGGTTTGAATTAGGCCACAGATTTAGAAGGATGACTTGAAATTCTGTAATCTGCCTGTTCCCTGAGCCTGAATAGAAATAAGCAAGGCAGACAGGCACTGCTCAATATCAATCAGAACTCTATTATGAGACAAGTGCAGAGATCACCATATCCAGTGTTCAGTATCCCACATCCCAGTATGATACCAGGGTTCTCCAATTCGGCCCACGTCACCAGCCCCTCCTTCCAGCCGCAGCAACATAACGTCCAAAATACAACCTGAAACTTCCTTGATGCGTGACTATTTTAAGTACTTAGACTTAATACTGGTCTTGTGTACCTCTGCTTCTATAAATGCCTTCAGTTTGACTATCTGGACAAGAATGCCTTCTGCAAATACACACACCCCAGATACTTAGATACCACTGATGTGACTCACAGGAGCATTCGATTGCTTGTTTCTTTCATGGATATAGTTAAATGCTTTCAACAACTAGGGTCTCATCATTGAGGTCAACCATCAACATCAAGTACTTCTTGCAGTAAATAGAAGTTTGTAACTCATGCAAGAGAGAACTTAATATGGTTGATACTGGCAGGGACCACCGCTGGTGAAGATGATCAAGTAAATGCAGTCTCCTGGCTAGTGCCTCTTAGAGCTATGTTTGGGCCAAAGAGGAATGAAACATCACAAACGTATGTAAAAGCAGTCTCAGAGCAAAGCACAATGCAGCAAATTTGTGCATAAAGATGGCATTCAAAAGAAGTTACTCCCCTCTTGAGCCCATAAATCATGGGTTTTTTGCAAGTTCATATCAAGATTAGTAGGCTTTATAGGGAAATGGTGAGAAGTCAGGTGTGCTATCAGCCAAAAGTAACTAAAGCCTGCCTAAATGCTTCTGTACTTACGGGACTTCGGTCCTTACTAAACAGGACTACCCACTGCCATGAACCTAACAAGACAACTGAATAATCATTAACACACCTGCCTCAAAGCTTATTCAGTTTTGGCATTTTCCAAACTATTAAGCATTAGATTGAGGAAGTTTGTTGACAACACCTTAACAGGCCATCTTCTTGATACCAAAACAGCTTAGAAGTCCTACTGCTTGGGAGCAGAGAAAGCTTTTGCAAAACTGTAAGCCACTGCAAAGGTAACCACAGCTCAGATAGGATAGTGTTTGACAAACAACACTGCTCAGCACACAACAGCAACTACAGATTTTTCCATTCTTCAGAACTTGATTTTTTCCTACGTTAAAATTTTTTCAAGTGCTTTTTTATAACCCTCCAAGCGTTACAAAACCTCTTCCCATGCAAAATTCGTGCAGTTCACATTGCAGCCCTCTGATTTTAGAGGCTTTGCCAAAGCAGTCCCATTCAGCAGGCACAGGGGGAAGTCCCACAGAACAAGTTTCCTTAAGCCCTGAAAAGGCTTCATTGCTCATTTTAGGTGCAATCAAATTAAAGTCTTAGTGTTACAATACTGGGCTTCCACAGAAGCACAGCAATGAGATACAACAGTAGAGAATTCTAAAAAAAAATAAACTGGTGTAGCTCTATTTTGGTCTCTATTTCAGATGATGCATACAAGAATAGAAATGCTTTCTTTACAAAAGTTAGCATGGTTTAACAAGTTTAGCAGGAGCATGACCCTCTTAGCAACCAGTGAACTAAGTAACAAGGAATGGGCATAGTTTTGCCAGTTATCTGCAATTTAGAGGTAACATTCTTATACACCAGCAAAGAAAGAATTCTTTAAAAAGCCCTGGCATCCCCTGGAGAGGCACTGTGGTCTGCCAAGTTATACTTGTCAATCCACTCACAGGGGAAGTTATGAACACAGGCCATCGGGGCACACAAGTGTGTATTTACACAGTTCCTGTTGTCCAAAATACTGTTTGACAGCAATTCAAAAATTCTTGCTGTGCAACAGCTTGATTAAAGTTTGATCAGGTTTGTTAGCAGAAGGAACAACCAGTAAGAGGCATGCTTCCCGATTTTGGATTAAGGGGCAGTTTGGAAGACAACTTACTTGCAAGTCAGAATACGCACGACTTCGTTCGGCTTGTACAGCTCAATGCACACAACACAGCTATCTCCATCAGGACCAGTTTCCTAAAGCGGTGAAATGAATTTACAGTGTTAACAGACTTTGAAAGCTTCCTTTGAACTACAGTCCGACTTACTGCAGACAAAGAGGTCTAAAGTAATCTAAAATAGCTCCCATACATTATCTTATATAAACACATTGTGTGGATTACTCATAGTCCAACTGACACTTTAACAGAAGCATTGAAAGTTTAATCTCATGCTTTAGAAATCCAGCTGCAAACCATCATTGCATTATTTGAGGCACTACTGTAGCAGTTTAGAAACTGCTACCTCCAGTTTTAGTTACAAAAACAATAGCCAGGGAAGCTGATTAGATATACTAGTTCACATTTAAGCACCCGTGCCAGCAAATTAGGACCTCTCACCTCAGCAAGACCCCAAGCAAGCAGCTATAAAACCCTCCGATTTATAAGAATGAGCAAATTGGAAAGTCTCGCAGCCCAGAGAAGGACCCGGTCTGAAAGAGGAACCATCTCTGCAACAGACAGTTACGGGCCCAGAGAGACTTCTGCATCCTGCTCCAGTACTGAGGACCGCTCGCTGGGCTCTGGGCAGAGGGTGTGCCACAACGCTCGGGAGATTCTAGGATCAGTCATACCTTGTCCCCTGGCTTCAGGGTGCGCAGCTGTAACTGTTCAATGGCCTTCTTAGCCCTGGCCTTTAGTTGTCGCTGTAACAGAAAGCGGTCCTGGTTAAACACGGTCGTTTTTCTCTGAAGTGGCGGTTACTAATACTTACCGAGGTGCCTACTGCAAGCAGGCACCAGTTTTATAATCCAGATGTTATCAAAACAAGCCAAGTAAGCATGACCATGCTATTTAGAGACAACACGAAACAGAGTTTCGTGACATACTGATGTGGTTATTGGCTCTGGATGACACACAAACAAGGCGTTTGCATATGCTTTGTTTTTACCTAACCTTTTCACAAAGCAGAGGAATTTCAAGGGTTTCTTCTTTGAGAAGATGCAAGACAATGCCTTGACCTAGCCAAAACAAACAGAACCCTTCAAATTGACTTAGTACAGAAGACCGAACATTGAGTCCGACAATCAATAATTTTAACTACTCACTTTATGACAAGTTCCTGGCACAAACTCACATCCTGATGAAAGGCGAGGTGCTTTACCAATCAGCTCAGCTACCGCCAACGCACCCTGACCTAGTCCTCTGCCACGACTGCTTTACACAGCACGCAAGCAGCTCGGGAGCCTCCTAGCACCGGCCGCTCCCGTCAAGTGGAAGAATGCAGTTCTCTCTCAATATTGGTTCAAAGTAGCATGTACAAAGGGGAAAATACAAAGGGGGGAAAAAAAAAAAGGCTCAGAGCCATTTCTCCCCCTCCCTGTGACACAAGGTGTGAAACAATCACATGACTAGCCCCAGGTGGATTACAGGGCAGCTTTAATGAAAGCAGAGGAGGAAGCATTCTGCTCCACGCAGTGATTTGCTTGCCGCTCTCCGGGAGCGGGGTAGAGGAGCAGGCAAGCAGAAGCCCAGCTCGCCCGGCAACTGTTGCTGTCCCGCTGTCACTGCAAAGCATTTAATTAGCACAGGAGCCAGCATCCCTGTGTGAAGGTCACAGGTTGGTGCCGTCCCACCACCATGAAGAATACGACTATCCTCTCCCTCCCTCAGGACACGGAGGCGTACCAGGCAGCTCTGGCGGTGCCGTCCCACTTATCTTGGTGGCAGAGTGGACTCAAGTTTTGCAGCTATCCAAAAATCCTCTTCCCAGTCCAGCTGCTCAGTGCAGGAACCCCACACCGTTGGCTTTCCAGCATTCCTTCCACTTATGCATTTTAGTTCAGCTACAAGAATCTCTCCTGCGATGAAGGTGCAGTGCGGCTGGCACAACTACAGAAGGAACAAGTGGGTGGAGGGCTGCTGCTGACACCTGACAGACTCAGCGAGGATTGGTAATTCAAGTGTGCATAAGATACCCTGTGCTGAAGTAGTTAAGGCAAACAAGCCTATTTATACGGTCTGCTGGGACCCTGTCAAACAGTTTTGGAGCAAAATGACCTATTTGTGTATCAGCATTGTTTTGGGGTCCTAAGATATAGCATCAATGTGCACGATTTTAGGAGTTTAATAGTTGAGAGCTATTGACAACTATCAAGGAAGAGATATATACAATCCAAAGTTGAAGGATGCCATCAAGTTTTCAGGTATATTTTGTTTCAGGAACAAGAACTAGTCAAGTTTTCTTTGAAGCTTGTAAAGTTCTTCTGCTGAAGACTATGTTTCTGTATGTCACTTAAGGTTAACTTTAGAATGATGTTCCCCTTGTCAGTGTTTCAGACTGAAGCCACAGAGAGGCAGCCACATACTCATCTCAGTAAACACTGAGGCCCCCAAAAGTTGCATCAGCAAGTGTAGCAACATCAACAGAGCTGGAATGCAGCAATATTAGTACTTCTCATATGCAGTCAGAACTATCTGTCACCACTACTTGTTATTAATTGGAAACTAAACTTTCTAGGAATGTACTCCCTCATACAGTATCTAATCTACACATCTAATGTCAGGCCAAGCATATTAGACAGGACCCAACTGGCTGTATCGTTAATAATTTACTGAAACAATATTTAAGTTTTGCCTGGGCACGAGTTTAATTGCTCTTCATGAAATGCACCAATGGCAAAGTCACCTTTAGCATTGATTTTGGTAAGTACCGCAGAACACCCCACTGGGGGGATGCAGAGAGGTTGCAAGGGGAACGTTTTTACTGAATAGCCTACCAGAAGATCCAGGATACTCGAGCCTGGAATGTCAGAGCATTTTGTGAAGCCAGGTTGTCCAGGCAAACATTAAATGTTAGTGACCTTAAAAAGTCTAAAATCTCCAACCCAGCAACTCTAGGAAAAAAAAAGCTAAGTTGAAGCAGGAAAAAAAAAAAAAAGAATCAAGATATTACAAAACAGGTCAGGTCCTGGCTCCTATCCAGGCTCTGGCATGTTGAAGTAGAGGTACCTGAGTGGGAAAATTAGGTTTGCTGTTTTTTAGTCCTCAGTCTTCCCTAGTACAACACTGCCAATTCTATCTCCAACCCTTTCTGCCTAAGGGTGCCTTCCTGGCACCCTGCAAGTATGGTCATGGCAATCCAGATTGGCAAGCTCTAAGGTCAGGAACTCCTGCTTTTCTCCTGTAAGCTAAGGAAGTTCTTCCCCCCAGGTAGCTACTGCCATGAAAACAGTTTTGAACTGTGGAAAGTTGAGCAACTCACCTCTCTCCAAAGCCATTAATTAGGTCATTTCTCAGCTGCAACTTCTAATCTTTATGAAATCAATGGAAGTGAAGACTTGAGCTTGAATTAGAAACAAGGCCACAGATAACATCACTAGCCATTTTGCATTATTAAGAAAGGTTAATATATTGAGGAATTGAATTTGCCAGTATTCCACTGACTAGAAAGGTAGCAAGCCACCTACTTGCCTTGTTTTTCCACCTTCTTGCTCACAGAAGTCACAATGCAGTAAGAGATCAGAGGTGGGGACCTGAATTTCAAGCCCGCATGAAAATATGTATTCAGATATGAACTAGCAGGTTGTAAACAGCTTAGCTAGCTGGCTTATGAGGAAAAAGCTACTCTATTTTAACTCGGTTAGGACAGATGTGCTCCTAAACCTATGTTTTCGCTTGGACTGCTAAGACAACATGACTGGCTCTTCTCAGTAGTCACTCAACCTTTTAAAGAAACACTTTGCACAATTTTACATTACTGACTCGTATGCAGTTCATGCTCAAGCTGAGTGAGAGACAGCTGCTGCCTTCAAGAACAGTCTGCAGAGGAGAACACATTTAAAACCTGGGTTATATGTGATCCATCCAAAAAAAGTGCCTTCACCAGAGGAAGCAAGTAGTGATACCAAGAAGTACAGAAACTGTATTGGCAAACAGCGAAGTTTAAAGGCACTCAGCCTGACTGTCTATAAAACAAGAGATGGCTTCAGAAAGCACTGAAGTCTGAAGATTTTTCTCAAGCCAAAAGAAAAGGAAAAGTATATTACCAATATGGTAATTCCTGGAAGCGACACAGTTCAAGCAGAGGTTACTACTAGTCCCATGCATTAATGAAACCTACCTAGCCAGGCTCTTGTTTTCAAGAAGCCTTTGCAGAAAAGACAGTCTCTAGAAAATGTTCTCCCCTCTTTCTGTTCTACCCCTTAGTAAGCAAGTGGGACTCAAGCTTCATCACCCTTTTCAGTCCAGGGCGAGAACTCTCCGGGGGCTGTGGCTCAGTCCACAAGAACAAGCCAAATATTCAGGAATCTGAACATGCAAGAGACAAGCTACAGAGCATCATTATCACGTATGACCATTAGCTCAGAGCACTCTAAGAGCAATTCAAAAGTGTTTGTTTTGGTTCAAGTGGTAGACTGACACTTTAAAAAATCTCACACAATAGCAATATAATCCCACAGGGAAGGTCAAAAAAGCAGACAGATACTTCAAATAGGCATAACACTGGGTAAAGGGATGCATTCAGAACATCAGTTCACTTCTGAAAGAGGGAAAATTTGTAATACTTAATTATCACCACACTTAGTTGACTGTTTCCTAAAGACACCTCCCAAAAGAATGTAGAACCCTTCGACATCTGTGCAATAAAGGATACAAAACCCACTCCTTTACTCCACCAAATAACAGACTGAAGTCCAGGCAATGCGAGTTTCCAAAGGGGTGAACAATGACAGGAAAGCTTCTCATGTAGCATGCGAGCTGACAAGTTGTTTGACTAGTATTCAGTATTTCATGAAGCCAAAGCAGTTAAAAGTCTCAAACTTTGGACATACACTGAAAATCCAATCAGCTGGCTAACAGGGAACTGTAGCATCACCTTTTAGTAGTTCACCTTCACTAACAAGAACTTTCTTGTTATTCTTTGCTTATCTAATCATTGTGAGGTCAGTTTTCAGATGCCATGGTATAAAAACAATTGAAAACAATTCTGAATTGTCTTGAGTTTCGCTTTTACAGAATAGTACATTTTTACCCCTTGATAGCAGAGACGCTTTCTTCTATTCATATACTTCATAAAGCACTTTTTAAGGCTCCTTAATTTCAGTTCAGCTGAAATCATGTGGAACTGGCGTGTCATTTATCAGTGTTATTTTTCAATCTACAGTAACCTCCTTGTGCACAGAGAGCCCAAGACAGAAATAGTTTGTGAAGGTGCTAGCCAAGCAAACCGGATTTTCCTAGTACCATCTACCACTAAGGCATTAATAACATTTATAGTTTGTTGAAAGCCTGATAGCTCAGAATAGAGCTGGACTTCCACAACTGCTCTGTTAAATACCTTCAAAGGAAGAAAAATTTTCATGTCATTTGATAAACGGTGTCTTTTGCAGAACAGCTTCCAGGGCACCCAGTTTGTCCTGCCCAGGTTTGTTTAGCATTAAACAGAGTTCTCCTACTAGGGTAGATGGCAGGGAACGAAAGAGGGAATTCATCAGCAGGAGGCAGCGTGCATCTCTGTCCACAGATGTCAGCAAGAGGCCCCATGCCATCCCTCATGAAAGGTACTACAAGACAACTCCACACAACATCCAGGAGTGGCAATGCTACATCTCACGGGCAGATAACAGCTTCCAATACTGGTCTTTTGATTATTCCCTTTTTGTATCCTTATTCCCTTATTGTATCCTCACGCCACTTCCAGGTGTGGGATAACACCAGAACATGTAAATAGGCTAAAACAAAGCACTTGGAGGAGGCCTAGTCCAGAAGTTGAGGCAGACACAGCTTAGACAAGGCACAAATACAGTTTCAGCTCACAGTTAGGTCTCTCGTCTCAGTAAGGATATAGCCAGCTGACCATCAACCACAAGTTTATACTTAGACAACAGGATTTCAGAACACAGACTTGACTGAGTTCCGTTCTGTGATTATTAGAGAGAGCCCAGCATTCAGCACTGGCCAATATTTGAACCCAGCATCCAGCTCTGGGAATATGGCTGTCATTCACACTAGCTAGTCTCTCTGCCTGCCAAGAACAACGACGGTTCTGCATGTTAACATTTTAAAGAAGCCAGTCCTAAAATGTTACAGAAGCCTGAATTTCAACACCTGTATCCAACTTCTAGCTTCATCAGCTTATTTCAGAAGGAGCTTGCTCAAGGGGCTTGCAATCTCCAGGACAGCAGAGAAGCTGAGGGTAGGGCAGGTCTTCTGCAATGGTGGAAAAGTCTGTCACTTCTTTAACTATCTAACCACTGATCCAGAGATAATTCATATACCCTGAGCCCCGCTAGAGCAAGATGCTCACGCTACTGCTGTCCGTAGGAGAGGACTCTATAAACTCTTCTTTCAGGGTTCAGGTAGCTCCTGCAAGAAGCGCTGCAAGTACCAATGGTGTCCTTTGCAACACAGCTGTAAGGGCAAGGCTGAAGTAAGTACTCACGTCGGAACCACTCGGATCCTGTTCCTGCTGCTGCCCATTGCCTTTGACAGATGTCATGTCAAGACTTTATTCTCACTTTTAAGGCTTTTGCTTAAGCCCTGAAGTAGCAGGTATAAGGCAGGTCTGATCAGACTGAAGACAAAGCTGTAAGCATTAGTCCTATCAGCTGATCAGATTATTGCAGAGAAGAGAGTTACTTGGAAACTTAACTCATTAGCAACTTCCTGCCTGGGGTTTAAAAAGAACACAATTTAACGGTGCTTTTTTTCGGCTCCTAATTGAGGCTGTCACTGCAATTCTCAAAAAGCTTTCAGTCAGAAAGAGCTTTCAACAAGCAGCACAAGTTTCCCAACCTGTGGTCTGCAGAAAGGCGGCCAAAGTCATGCACCATTTTGCAGACGCATTTGCAGTCGTGTCTCACATTACAGCGAGCACACAGGCAGTGCTATGTGGGAAGTGTGAGGGTCAGCTAAAAGCAGTTTTGCTCTCTCACCGCCTCCAATACATCAGCGTTATGGCTGCACTGCAGTTCAGGGAGTAAAATTTGTGGGAGACAAAGTTAGCTAACCATGATCAGTTGCTTTCTCCAAACAGTTTACTTTTCACTGTTTCTTTGGAAAGTTTTAAGCTGTTTAAAGATGCATCACTTAGCATTTTAAAGATCACACTCCTTCCTGTGGAACAAATGAACAAAGTCAGTAATTTTGGTGCTCAACCAGTATTTTGCCCTCAAGAACCACAGCACAGAGGCTCAGGGGTACAAAAAAAAAAAAAGCAACGGCACAACCACACTCACCTGATTCCTAGACTGGGCCCGTGCGATCCTGAGTCTCCGAGCAGAATAAAAAATAAAGTATCCCATGGTCGCTGCTGTGACGATGAAAAACGACACCGAGATGAAGAAGATGGAGTATTGATTCATCCAAGGACCATGCTTTTTCCCCACTTCAATAACCATAGTCACTCTCATGCCACTCTCAATCCGGTGTAAGATCTCCATGCCTTTCAGGTTGCCAATCATAATTGCAACGATGCTTTCAGCACCTGCAAAGAAGGGGAATCCATGCTCAGTTCCCAGGTGTTGTATAAAAGAGTAATAGTTTTAGATGTTCCAGTTCAAGTGCTAAAGAACAGATTGGAAAGTTTCTAACTAGCATTTACAGACTCAACATGAGCTGATGGAATAAGTGTCATCTCCATGTGCTTGTTCAGCTGAAAGGTACGTCTGATTATCTATGAGCTGCATAAGTGAACCATATTTAGAATTTGTTCTCCTCCATAGTCCTCCTCACTCCCATATAGGACACGCATTGCCGTTATTTTAGACTCAACACTTTGGCGATTTACATTTTAACATGCCTTTGAACCACATGAAGTTAGAAGTCAGTCTTATACAGGGTGAGGTCACTGCGGATTGTGATATCTCCAGGAGCTCAGGGATGCCAGGTACACAGCTGGTGGCTTAGCAACCCTTCCTGTAATGGATCCGACCCCCCTCCCACCCCTCTTTCCACTGCTATTTCTTAACACCTCTTTTCTAAATTTGACAGTACTGTTGATTACTTCCCCAGGCACTGAGCAAAGCCATAGATCAGCCTTTGCTTCTGTATTTTCAGAAGCAACTGAGAAATGTTTGAGTGAAATTTGGTTGTGAACTATAAATGTTGTTGTGGGTTTCTAATGCAAATTCAGAGGGAAGCAAACATGGAGATATATGCTCAGCTTTTAAACGGTTGGTGGCAGATGGCAAACTTCATCCAGATTTTAACAGATTTCATTTACTCAGTTGAACATCATGACAAGCCCATCAGAGGAACCAAGGGGTTTATGGTAGGAAGAAATTTCAAGCAACTCTGGTCACCAAGTACAGACCAGAGCAAAGCTGCCTTCATTTCAGTGACAAGTGCTTGAGGACACTTGATACTATTTGCAAGAACTTCAGGGAGCCCCAATATAAGAGAGAGGCTCTTAAGAGAACGAAGGGAGAAAAGAAGACTAGTAAATTGTCATTGGCCTCTCTCGAAAGTGAGGATTCGAAGACTAGCCCGTCAGGAGTCTCACTGCATTAAACCATCAGCTGCACAATATTCATAACAGATATTGCATGGTGAAGGAATAAAGACTGTTAACAGAAGTGCTATTTTTAGCTAATCTCCCAGCCAAACAATTTTTAACGGGGAGAACAATTTTTTTTCCTCCATTAAGAGAAACCTTATCCAACTTTCAGCTATCAAAAAACCTAGAATTGGTGTTAAACCACAAAGGCTCTCACTTGAGAAAGCGCTTATTAGTTTTCCAGCTTGTTCACATAATGCCTTTGATCCAACATGGCTAAGCATGATGTCTAGTGACTCCCCTCAGTGTGACTAAACTCATCTTTTATTCAGAAAGCTCCTTGTAATGAGAAGTACATCACACAGAGAAGAAAAAAAAAAAAAACAATAAAAAAAGTCAGACAGACTGGAACTAGTGTCCTTTATGATGTACTAAGGCTTATACGTCAGTTATAAAATGAGCTGGAGTCAGGCGTTAGGAGCAAGTAAAAAATTAAGCATGGGTCAAGTCAGAAGCTGAGACATACTTCCACAAGCATGGAAAAAGTGTGGAAGAACACGCTGTGACAACAAGAAAATAAAAAGGGTGCCAAAAAAAGCAAAAAAGCTTGTTCTGCCTTATTCCCCTTCATTTCTGCATGTCTCAAGTCAAATATAGCTTGTGGTTCTGCGCAATACAAGATGTAGCGTAGGGATTTCTGTTAATGAAATGTTACCATCAGCCTGCAAAACCACTTCAGCTACGAAGCCATCAGTTGTGAACAAGTTTTACCCTTAAAGTAAAAAAAAAAAACAAAAAACCCAACAAAAAGATCTTCCATTTAAGTTGCAGGCTAATCCGTTCCCCAGGATTTCATTAGATGACAGTTTTAAATCTTCCCTGACACTTTTTCCCCCAGAGATTTCTCTCACAATTTCAGCTTTGCTTTAAGCACATGCGAGTGGTCAGTTGGTAGCTTTGACACTGGAGCAACAAGGGCAAGGGTGAGAAAACGGTCATTTCCATCAGCACCTGCACTACTCCCCACCCTCGGAGCAAACCCCCACTGACACACATCAGCATCCACCTTCAGTATTTTGTAATGCAAACTCTTAGGACCAACTATTAATTTCTAAAGGCAATTACAGGTGAGAGAACCTGACATCACATGAAGTTAACTAAATGCCTTGTGCCAACAACAGCGGAAAGGAATCCAGAAACTGCACCTAACTTCTGGCCATCAGTAGCACAGGAGTTTAGTCACTTCAGAAGCTCCTTTTGGACAGGGACTACACAAGGCTCTGGCACCACCACCCAGGGCCTGTCATGGGGGCATCACCCTTACCTGGCAGAAAACAAGGCCTCCTTCGCCTGCCAAGAAGAGATTCGATGATGCCTTTTTAGTCTGAAGCCAAGACAGAAGCCCAGAATCCATGTTTAGGACTACTGCTGTGCTTCTAGAATAAAGCCAGCTGAGATCACCCCCACCCAATGCTTCCTGAGCTGCTAGGTGGGTCCCGTCATGACAGGTGCTGAAACACGTTACCACAGCCTGGAAACCACCAACCAAGACAGAGGCTCCTGAAAGTGCTTGGACATCTTAATGGAAATAAGCTATTTGAGCGGACATCTGCAAAGGTGTCTCCAACATAGCAGCTGCCCTAAACTGTCAGCTTCCCCCCACCCAGACGCCAGCAAAGCAAGATGAAAGTCAATTAGTTGTGTGTGGCAAAAACCTCACAGAAACCCAAGTTCCTCGCCTAGGCGTCAGCTTTTGTGATTCAGGTAAAGCTTTCTCTAACAGTTTTTAAGGGACATTAGAATGTGAGATTAAGCTGCTGCCCGCTTAGCTTATAATGGGCTCATGGCTAAACAGAAGCAAGACCTGTTCAGTTAAACATTTCCCAGCTTCTCTCCTTTCCCATCTCCTGTGAAATTGGAGAGGGAAAGTTATTCTAGTCTTTAGACAAATACAATCTGCCTCTGTAGATTCGGAGCTTTGCAGAAGGTACCTCCCAAATCATAAGGCAGCACACTGGTCAAAATCTGAAGGACGCTGCTTTGCAGATACATGTTGGCACAGATGAAGCACAAGAACTTAAATGGTTTGTTGGGGCTGGGGAAGAGCTGGGACACAAGCACATTTGGCACACAAGGAGAGTACATGACTGGGATCAAAATTTTACCTTCCCGTATCAGGTTTGTTTAAATGCAGAGTGGAGTTGCATCTATTTATATCAATATAAATATCTATATTAAACTCTGCCCTGCAAAGGCTTCACTTTTTCTGCCATTACGCTTCTGCTCCCTGTAAACATGAAGTTACAGGTTTGGCAATTCAGTCAAGAAATGCAATGTGCGAGAGGTGCGCAGAACCGGGAGTATTACCTTTTCCACAGTAAACACCTACTTTCTCACATTTATTAAGGGGATTATTGTAATCCAGTGCTACTCCTGTGTGTGCTACAGGTAAGTCTATCTTAAACCAAACAAATTGTAGGTCCTGGAGAACAGCCACCCCACACTATTGAGCTGACTGCAATGTAACATAATCAATGCCTTAATAGCAGTCATTTTAAGCTAAAGAAAAATAATCACGCTCTGTTCATGCATTAAAGCACATCGAGGCAAGGATTAGATCTTGGGGCCAACCAAATCCCCTGCTTCAAAACAAGGTATGGCAAAGCATTTCTTACCTGACTCAGATTAAGTATACACAATGTACAGGATAACTTTAGTTCTTTGAGCGGTTGCATACAACTAAGTCCCAGACAACTAGGCCCCTATGTGCCATTGCTAAGTATGGTGGGACTCCATGGCATACCTCCAGGCAACACTTGCATTGCAGATCCATGCTAGAGCACAGCGTTGATGCCTCCACGGTATCCATCTCTCGCACATCATAAACCCTCTCCCCACAGAAGCAGCTCAGAAGAGCTGTCACGGTGTGTTCAGGGTAAACAAAGCTGGAATCCAATTCCCACAGGAGGTGGGATTTTCAGACTTGCCTATTTTTTTTTTCCTTCCTGCTCCATGCAAGTGAAGGAATGAGAAGCCCTAGCAGCTTAGAGGGACTATGTCCTTCCCAAGCATATTAGAAGTACAATTACAACTTCTAGAAACACTACAAGCAGGTTTCTCTGGGTGTTATAGTGAATTAATTTATTTTTTTTAATGAAAGAGGAACTGGTTTTCCATAGATATTTATTATTAATACCCGGGAATGAGCATCCTTTCTCACTTCTGTGTTTGTTGGGACCTGTTGAATTTGTCCACCCTTTCAGGTAATTATAGTACAGCTTCCAGTGATCTGGAGTTGACAAAGTGTCAAGGATTAAGGAATGCACCAGGTTTTGCAGCAATTAGAGGCTACATGAACTGACAGCTTTCTTCCCAGCCCCCAAAAGTCGCTACTGTTAGAGTCTTTCTATAATACAGAAAGAGAAAATAAAACTTTAGAAGGGAGATACACTAGCACTCCAGGTGGAACAAATACAGCAGAGTAAGACTTAAAGGCCCAGAGTCTACAGCCACAGCATGCAGACTTACAGCAAAGTTCTGCCCGCAAGAGACTGCAACAACACTGAGCTTCTCGTGGTCTTGACTTGAAGGCTGTGCGACTGGGGAGCACGGGAAGTCCCATCAGCCCTCCAGGAGCACAGCTGCTAGCTATATGTGTAAACTTAACAGGACGATTTCCTCACCTGGGATGAAAGTTGAATGCTACCTTAACCATAATTATAATTTAGCTTTACAATCCTGCATCTCCGGCCTTGCAGTCAAGCCACTCACTGCATGAGAACGTCAGAACAAGTACAGGGCAGCGCCTAAGCTTCACCCATTGCTGCTTGCACAGCAACCATCCTTTCCAAGACAGCTTTGGCAAGCAAATCTTCCCCCGAGGAGAGCAGGCGTTGCTATAGAGTGCGTTTTCCAGGGTAAAATCCTGCCTCCTGGACGCGCTGGTGCAGGCTGCCGCAAGTCCAAACCACCCCGTGCACGGCAGCCAGCTCAGGAAGGGGAAAGGGCCTTTTTGTGCGTGCTGCTCCTCCTCAAAGCGCCAACCAGTCTGAAGTCAAACTTTGCTGTTGCACTTTCAGATCTGCCTTTTCTTATAGGCATTAGAAAAAAAGAAAACTTTACCCCTGTGTTAATCTTAATGTAGCTTTTGCATTGTGCATTTAATAAAACTGAAGCACACGCTGGAAAGGGGGGCAAGGAGAGCACCTCCAGTAATTTAAGCCTCTGCTGTGTTAGCAAACCCCCGCTCAAGATAGGAAGGCCATATTTAAGTTCCCTAGCTAAGTAACTGCCAGAAAACAAGTTTAGTTGTGAGGAAACTTTTTTTTCAGTGTTTGAATTTAAGCAACCTTTATTGTAATACCACATTTCTTATTCACCACTTGAATTTCATAACCAAGTAAACCAAACCGGCTCAGACTGCTAACCACAACACCAGCTTTACAACTGTATGCTGTTTTCTGGCGCAGCCCATTTTAAGGTCTAATATACTAGTACCTAACAGAAAACATTCAAAACTTAAGCAAAATATTCAGTTATGAAAATTGCCATCTCTGCACACTTTCCCCTCCTCTACCGCTGACTTCAATACCCCACCTACCACCACAGAGAACATCAGTTCAATCTAAGAGTAATATTTAGCATTTTCTCTGTGCAATACTCTGAGGTGACACTGACAAATGCCGTGTATGTTTTTTCAACTCTTGTGAGGCCCTGGCAAAGCTTTTTGCAGTGAATAATTAACTCCCAGCTGTTTGACAGCTTTGCATGTCATGGAAGCCAACTCAAGAACTCTAGCTCCAAGTCAGCTCCTCTAGCCTTGCTGCAGATTCGTTTCTCACCTCACTCAGGCATTGGAACTGTTTTGCATTGTTTAAACTTGCTTTAAACCAATCAAATTCAGTTAAGTCATGAAAGACCCTTTCATTTCAGTTTAGAGGCCTCAGTGTAACCTGGAGAAAATAATCTTATAGGTCTTTATTTTCTCAGATAGCAAAAGCCAAACCCCTCTAATGTCTCTATCACCATTTATCAAGAACAGGCTGTAAAACAGTGTGATGGAACCCTTTCCCCTTTGGGAGTGGGCCTAGCTACAACATAGTTTGGTAAAAACATTTGAGGAAGGCAGTAGTTCTGTAGGCACTTTTAAAAAAGAAGGTATAAACCATGGTAAGTAGGCAAGTTATTTCAGGATAAGGAAAAATTTAGCATGCTGCACACAAGCTCCAACATTTCGTATTCCATAATCCGCTCCCCCCCGCCCTCGAAAGTCTGAAGTTTGGCATCCTCTTTAAGCAGAGTGAAATTAAGCACCCATAGTTTTGCCAGGATTATTTCACTTTGTCCAGAGAGCACCTTGTGTGACCAACACATCCACCGTGGCTTCCTCTCCCCAGGAACCAGCACAGCTCACAGCAGCACAAACCCCACGGCTTGCCTAATGCTTCACCCAGGTACACCCACAAACAGCCCTTGGTCTTGGTGGCATCAGCAATCCATTTCAACAATATTTGAAACCTAATACCCAAGCAACACTAAATTTTCCTTAGGAGTCAGCTAGGGTTTTAATATTTAAGAGAAACATTTTCACAGAAGTCACCAGAAGGAGAAGGAAACAGTACAATAATTCTTACCTGGAAGTTAAATATTATCTTTCCCTGTGTAGAAGGGGTTTTCTGACGGGCTAGCTGATTGAAAGCTGTTTAATATCACAGTGACAGAGTGAGTACAGATAAACTAAGAATTTTTTTTTTTTTTAAAAAGGATCACATTTTTTGTTTTACAAAGAAATTTAAACAGCAATTCAGCAGACAACCAAGGGACTGTTTTCTGTGAATGCTTTAAGATGACTGAGAAATGAAGGATGCGATTATTAACAGATTAAAGGCTGCAGACATTCTGCTACAGTTGAGTAAGTTCTGCCAGGGAACTACCACAGGATGAAGGGCTTCATTTTTAAAGAACCTACGTGATATTGCAGAGGAGTCTTCAGAGAATGCAGTCGCGCAAGAACTGGTCGATGTACCACAGCAATAACCCATCACACCCCCCTTCCGCAGCTATATAAAGCTCCAGCGGACCACCCTGTAAGCCACATGCTCAGAAAGAGCAGAATGCAAGAAATTACTTTTGATTGCTTCACATATGAAGAGAAGAACAAAAAGACGACTTCAGGGTTTGAATTCTCAAGGAAAGGATAGGCTCTCCTTAACCACAGCAAAATCATTATCTGAAGATTCTTTAGGGAGGTGAAAACCCTGGCCTTGGTCAGATGGTGGATGGATCTTTGCTTTTATCTACATGATATGGTGCTTGCAGCACAGAAGATCAGCACTAGCTGTGCCTTCAGCCTTAGTCAAAGGAGCTAGTAGTATTCCCCCGGCGTCCCTCTAACCCCCAACATCAGCAAAAAGCACTAGGAGATTAAGCCATCTCCTGCACTTCAACACGAAAGACACTATCAGTTCACTTTCCAACAATTTCCTACCAGATTAGCACACTTGGCTTTTCAGGCATTTAAGAAGAATATTTTATATACTGTCTTTCAGGTTTAAAAAAAAAGTAAGACACAACATTTTGATTTTTGCTTATTTCACTGTATTGAAATAGTAAGAAACAGGGGATTTCTGGTGGTGATCAAACAGGCTGGTACAAGTTTACTGTCATCTGTTACAGTGGAAGGGAAAATAAACTAACAGTGTACACAGACTGAGACGATACTACGGGCATGATGTAATTCATCTCAGATGAAAGGCCAGCGCTGCACACAAAAGCCATTGTGTCGCGGCACCGCACCACGCTACGGACACAAGGGCTATACCCGGCCTCAGAGAAGTAGTACGAAACCAGACGCCTGCACGCTGGCTCTGCCCTCATCGATGGTACAATGCTGACAAAAAAGTAATGATTGCTCTCATCCACACGCACAAGGCCAAGTCTAACCAGGAACGCAGATCTGACTGAGCAGCATCTATCCCAGCACTCGTCCTCTATGGCAGACACTGTCAGAGGAAACGTCATCCCCACGCCTTTACTGCCCTGCGGGAAGCTCTCCCCTTCGCAAGAGGGGAGGGGGCCTGAACTCATAGTTCCAGGAGCAACTTAAGCCTGAAGAAGCTGACATGTAGGTAGGCTTGTCCCTCCCCCTTCTCCTGCTCCGCATGCTTGCTGCCCCAAACATTACCTGGCGCTAAGATAAAAAAATTGCTCACTTCCAGGCTACTTTGCAGTTATTTAAAGCAACAGCCCCTTATGACCCCAGCTTTTTGACTGAACTGTCTTCTTGCTCACACTGTCACCCAAGCTTAATGAAATCTATTTTCAGCTTGCTTTACTTGGCAGCTGGCACTATGCCTGATCTCTTCCTCCTCAACATACAAGTCTTTCAAAGTACAGAGGTAAACATTCAACAGCGAGACGCTTGAAAAAGTTGCAAAAATTGGCAGGAGTACTCAGGAGTAGGAAGCAATAGCCAGAGCTTTAAAAAGAAAATTAAAAAAGCCGGGGTGGGGGGGAGCATTACAGAGGAATTTAAAGATGAGAGCGAGCCTTAGAAGATCCTCAGCATGGCGAAGACAGAAGAGAGGGAAGAGGAGAAACTCCCCTGCTAACTGGTGGTTGTGTTGCACAAAAGAAACACCTATTTTGGAGCATTCATGCGCACAGCAGTCTTTGCCTGGAAACACATATTTTATTTTACATTTATTAATGGGACTACACTGCTTGGGAACTACCACCCATGTTTGTCTAGAGAGACTTTTCAGTGAGGCTGGCCTCCAGATGGGTCACCCAACAGTTACTGTGGATAAGCAAGATTTCCACACTACGAAATGTGGCAAAACTTTTACCAAACAGGCTGAGTATCTAAAGAAGCACATCAAGACCAAATATAGTTTTACATGACATGAGTTTCCATGGGTCCCCAGGGAATAGTGAAGGTGGAAACCAACCTGCACTCTATTTAGTTTAAACAGTGTTAAAGGTTACTTGGTTGCCAAGTGATTCCAACAATTATCAGCCTTTTTTTCTTTTTTTTTTTTGTCTCCCTTCTGAGCCTTTGAGACTTAGGTAAATGCTGCCAGGACCTAAATTTTAGAACATTTAGAACATGAAATAATCCTCTAAAACAGCAGCCAAGACAGTATGCATATTGAGGGCACTGAGATGAATGAGATCTGTAGGACAGCTCTCTTCACATGCTGTTTGCTAGATTGAAAGTTGATACTTTACTCTTGCAAGTGCCACTGACCCAACAGCATCTAAAAGCCTCTGGAAAAACCACGATCAACATTCCCTCATGAAAATTCTTTGGTGAATTCACTCAACAGCTTTCAGCAGTTTTGATTTAGTAAACACATCGCTCACCCTCTTCAAATGACATCAAGCTCACAGCTAATATCCCTTACACTCAAGGTACTGGTAGCAGCTTAGTGCTCACTGGAAACAAGTTTGAGAAAGCTAATGGTAAAATAATGCAAGTCAGCACCGTGTAAGCCAGAAGGCATCCATCTGCAGAAAGACGACAGGTCACATTTGATACAGCGGGGAGCAGCGCTGTCTGCTCCCTGGCACATTCAAGACCGGAGGCAAACAGCACCGTCATTGTTTTAGGGCCATATGTCCCACACAATGAAGCCTCTGCTAGCACAGCTGTCACTTAGGATTTTAATTCATCCTTTCACATTTCGGTAGCCCAGAAATCCCAAAGAGCAAGGGCACTTGACAGACCTGTTCCAGGCTATCTAAGGGTTGGTGCCTACCCTGCAGTTTTTCATGGCACAGAGGTACCTAAATTAGACGAAAAAGGGCAAGGGCAGG
Organism: Phaethon lepturus; assembly: GCF_000687285.1. NCBI lineage: Eukaryota > Metazoa > Chordata > Aves > Phaethontiformes > Phaethontidae > Phaethon > Phaethon lepturus. The sequence goes on from NW_010514453.1 coordinate 29,525, forward strand.
GATCAGCAGCACCGATCAGTCTATGCTGCTTCTCAGTGTCTCTCATGCTCGCTCACAGACCTCTGTGCTGTGGGCAACCACAACTCGCTGTCGCACCCCCACCATATATGCTGCAGGTGGGAGTCAGGGTCATCAGCCAGACTCCGTGTACCACAGCCAGTTGCCTGGACATCACTATACATAGCTGTGACGTTAATTTGCGCTAACCCAGGCAGCCAGGGGAACTGAACTGAGCACATAAAGACAACGGTGCAGCACATACACATCAAATAGCTGTTCTCAGATTCCAAGAGCTACGAACCCCAGGCACTACAGACTGCAAATACGATCCAGGCGCAGTGGATCCATTCAAGCTCCTTCTCAATAAGGAGCTGCCGGTAGGAAGGGCTATCTGCAGAGGCTTACCCGGCCGCGGCCAGGGAACAGGGGAGAGCGAGTGTCATTCATGAGACCTTGCATCCTCATTCCTCCCCTCGCACGTGCTCGGCGCAAGTCTTCGCTCACTGCCAGGGAGAGGTGCACTATTTGTTTACCGAACATTCACGAAGCGTCAGCACAGCCTGCCTTGGGGTTACTATTCTGTCTCGGTCTTTAACAGGAACAGTTTTACAGGTCACATCAGCCTTTTAATACCACGGCAAAGTTTTAGGTAGTTTCTAAAGATCATGCGTCACACAAAGCTGGAGCAGAGCACAACTATACACTTTTGCCATACACTGTTTCCTCTAAGCGTATGGAGATTAGCCTTCACCTCAGTGAAATTCCTGCAGAACAAGCTAACTGGCAGTGCTACATATTTAACCTTTCCTTTCCCTTTCACCCATTGATGCAAGTTTACACTTGAACCAGACCTGGTTAGCCTGAGACACTGTTACTGTTTTAGCCAGAATTATTTAGCTGTGTTCCCCCAGAATAAGCCCTCTGCAGATCAGGTGACATGCTTCAAGGCTGGAGTTACACAAGAGAGAAATCAAATTATCACAATAGCTTTCTGACCTGCAAAGAATCCTCCTTTACCAGCTGCAGGGAAATACCTAACACCAGAGAACACTTTCCATGGTTACCACCATACCCCGACACCAAAGCCACCTAACAGCCTGGTTCTATCTTAAGTCAAGGTCCACCTTTAAAACAAACCAATTCTTGTCATGCACTTTTTCCCCACATGCTGCTGTTTTTCTCCAATCAAATATCTTTTTCAGAATGTCAATACAGATTAGAGAGGTGCAATTAAAAGCACACAGAACTGTACTTTGAAACCCTGCTCAGCCTGCCATAGACCGGTACCATCTTCTCAAAATGAGCACAATTAAAACACAAGTTTGCTAATTGATATGGTTTTGTGCTTGTAAAAGTACAAAATAAATATTACTTTGGACTCCATTAAATCCATGACATTCTATGTGTTAGAGAGGATTTGTTTTTTGGTGTGTGTTGGTTTTTTTGTTGTTTGGTTTGGTTTTTTGTTTTGTTTTTAAGTTGGCACACAGAGCACTGATATAAGCAATAAAGAATTCATCAGACTAAACATGATGATTATGAGAAAAGTCTCTGGAAGCAGGATAATCAGGACAAACACTGCTGTCAAGCACAGGCACATTTAAGTCTCTAAACAAGAAAGTTGCTTCAAAGGCCAAGCTTGACAGCCCCAGAAAAAGGCACACTGTACTTTCAGATAAGCTTCTGCTAATAACTTTGTCTTCTGTGGCCACCAAAGTTCTGCAAAGAAAAGCATGTTGTGCCATACATTTTATCAAAGCCCACCCACAGGGACCTTCCTTCTCTGCCAGGCAGATGACAGCTCCTATACCCTGCTGCGGAGAGGAGATCCCTCGGCACCGCTGCAGCACGGGCAGGAGGAGATGCTCCCCCAGGCACACAAGGAGGTGGGAAAGCCTGGGGGCTTAGCTCCCCCTCGCCCCAGCAAAGCCACCTCCCGCTACTTCCCACTGCCTCAGCTTGGAGGAAGTGCTCGGCCTTGTTTGGTTTCACTTGGTGGCATATGATGACCCAGTTAAAGCAGAAATGAAGCCAATTGGGAAACCCAGACTGTGAAGTCACCGTTTGCACAGCTATAGCCGTTACAGCAACAGCAGGAGCTGTAGTTGCACAAAAACCGTTCTTTAATGAGCAGGGCTACCTTCACCACTGCCTCCAGAAGAGTTAGACCATCCAGTGCCACCACTGGAGGCCAGAAGAAGAGACGCATCCCAAAGCACAGCTCAGCAAAGGCCAATATGACCAGCTCTTACCTCTTAAGTTTGAGCTCAACCTACAGCACTACACCTCATCAGCATTACACAAGAAATATTCTGCACTTGGCAAAGCGAATGAGGCTGCTTACTTGTTGCAGGCTTTCAACACAGCACTGCCAAGAGGAAGCAAGCTACATGTGTCAAGTTTGACCGGAGAGCGTTGGCTCCCAGCAGGGGCACAGGGCAGAGGTGGCCCCAGCGCGGCAGGCCACCAAAGCCCTGTGAGCTGAAGGAAAAGCATCGCTGTGGGAAGAGGTGAGAACAGGGACTCACAGACAACTGCGACAATAGAAAAAGATAACTCAAATACAGAGAGGAAGAAAAGGGAGGATGGAACAGGAGAGAAAGTGAGGGCCTAAAACAAGGACAAGGAATAAAAGCAATACGAGCTTAGCCTCGTAATTGTGCTAAGACATGGCAAGGAGGAGTCATAAAGATGAAACAAGCAGTTTAACAGAAGCTATCTTCTCCAAGAAGTCCCTGTCCTGTTTGTCTAGAGTTCAGCTGGGAAGTTTCAACATGCCCTCAAGCCCATAACCCATCACCTAGGAAAACCAGGACAGCTAGAGCCACTCTGACATAAATCCCTCATCAGAAAGCTTAAGGACAGCATGGGAAAGGAGGAGGCTCCTCTTGGAGCAGACCCTGCAGAGAGCAGATGGCTTATTTCAAGAGGCAGCTCCTAACAAGATTAGGATGCTATAGGTCTCCCAGCAGCCAGGATGGAGGAGAGGGCAGGAGCACACATACCTTCCCCTCAAGAACAGGTTCGGCAGTGCCAAAGGAGCTCCTCCGAGAGCTGCAGCATTAGGCAGGCACACAGTGAGCAGGGCTCAGGGCAGGGACGCCGCTGTCAGGTCAGCAGGAGGAACCCGCCCACGGAAAGCCAGATCTTGATAGCATTTGCCAGCAGATGATTTAATTACATAAGAAAGCTCTGCCTCAGAAAGGCCAGAGCCCATCCAGACAGTATGTTTCAGATTCTTAAAGCAGCATACAGAAAGCCATACAGCTCATTAAGATTGCACACAACGACCCTCCAGAGGCAGCTATTGTTTCCTTGTCTGACCACAACACTTACCTCCACCGCTAACAGACAGAAATCCTCTCCACCCCTTCTAAGAGGGGTGCTGCAAGGATATAATTATTTTTTGAACCCGTCAAAGCTTTAAGACTCGCTATTCGTTTTCCCTGTTGTATTTCTCCCCAGAAGATGTGGCTTCCCAAAGCAGTGCCACTTGGCAGAATACCAACACACCGGTGAGGTGTGCGTGCATCAATCCGACAGCCAAGGGCTGGACAGAGCCACAGGTCCAACTTGGGACCCCTGCCCACCATAGGCAGGGCACCGGCTCGTGCACTTATCAGAGGGCAGTTACACAGCTTTCAGACCAGGGAAACACTAGCCTGAATTACAGCCAGATCTCATTCTTCATTTGAAAGAGGGGCACTTCAGGGGGGAAAAAAAAAAACCAACCACAAAAAAACACAAACCAAACCAACACTGCTGGCAAGTAGGAGGCTTTCTATAGCAAGAGAAGAAAGGCTCTGCAAAATGGAAACGGCCTTTAAAGGGCTTTAGCCAGTTGCATTGGAAGTGGCATTTTGCTGGTGAAGTTACCCATGGAAGACTCTCATATTCTGACTATTTCTGAGCTGGTCAGTGTGCAGGACATGGGGAAAAACTGTGCCTGAGTGTGGAAACCCAGCATATTTCAGGGCCCAAATCTACTTCACAGGCTTTAAAAAGCACCCCAGCATCCATCAACTCTTGGCAGCCACCTCGTCATGCTAGAAACCCCAACAAAGCAGAGACACGATTCCCACCGTCACCCCACGCACAGCTGTGGCCAGTGCTCAGCCCACCCAGGCCAGAAGGCTTAGGCAACCTCAGCTATCAGACATTGTTAGTCATTCATCAGAGAAAATTCAACATCAGCAGCGCCTTGAACAGGAGCCGCCAGACCGGGCAGAAACTCTCCTTGCGCAGCAGCGTCAGGAAGGCATTCCGGTCCCTGGCTGCGCATCGAAGCTGGGGGTTAACCCCGGCCGTGCACCCCGCAGAGGGGAGGGGCAGCTCCCGGCGTGGGGGCCCTTCTCTCTCCGACTCACCGTGGTGGGACATGGCCAGCACCTCGTTGCCGGTGCCGCGGTAGTTGTAGATGACGGCGGCGGCGGCGCCGCGCTCCGCGGCCAGACGGATCTTTTCGGCGAAGG
>NW_010514454.1:0-203 GCF_000687285.1 Phaethon lepturus
AGACTAGTGGTTGTGATCGTGCACTATCACAACCTACCTTTTGTCGAGGCTCCCTCCGGAACGTCTAGCCCCCCGCTAGAAATCCCAACCTCCTTTACCCGGGTCTCCAGCCCAACCGTGCGAGGCTTTCACCGCGACTTACAGGCAGGCATTACTCATCCTTTACCCGTTCCCTATAGAGGTACCTCTTAGCCCCACTCCCC
>NW_010514455.1:0-2969 GCF_000687285.1 Phaethon lepturus
GGTTGCGCCCGGTCACCTCACTCTTGTCGCTGTTTCATTGTCCTTTCCCTGCTCCTTGCCTCATTCCCGTGCCCCCGCCTTGTCCTTGTGTTTTCCCATTGAGTTCTTCACACCTCCTCCTCCAGCCATGTGGTTAGTGTATCACCCCTTCCCTAAACCGCTTCTTTCCCCCCAGCATGAACATTTCCCCCTTCTGGATGGCATCCTCCCACCTCAGTTGCTCAGCCGCCCTCGCTTCTGTCCTGGGATTGTTGCCAAAGATTTCTCCATCCCTCCTCTCCAGAGCATCGGTCAGCATGTATCGCTCAGGTCAAGGTTTGCTAAAGCTCCAGCAAGGCCTGCAGCATGCACACCCCTCTTCAGCAGGTCCTCAACCCACAGCTGCAGATGCTTTTTATATTAGTAGTAAAGGGGGGGGGGGCATATTTCTTGCCATCTTACTGCATCTTCCCCACCGACCTGCGCGCAACAGCGCGATTGAGATGAGCAGGATTGCTGCTGTTGCTGGGGCCGGCGCTCCCTGCGAAGTGTGAGCTCATCGGTACCACACCCACCCCTGCGTGTGCCCACACAGGGCAACAGCAACCACGCTTCAAAGGCAGCCCCCCAGAGAGCCCTGCTAACAACATTGCATCTTGTTAGCTAATGAGGAAACACAGATCAGCCCCGGCTAGTCCTGGCTGAGGTGGAGACCAAATTACACGCAGAACCCTGACTGGCCGCAAAGCTCGGTGAAGCTTAACAGGCACAAATTATTTTCAGATGTTTCAACCACACAAACAAGGAAAAGAAGTGTCCAGTAACATAACAGAGCAGAGATGAACTTGCAGGGCCTTTCAGCATCTCCCAGGAGGAACGTTCTGGAGCCGGAGTGTGACTCCAACCCACCCCTGCTCGCTCTTAGTCTCCTGCCAACAGTATGTGATTTTGCAAGAAAAACAAAGCTCTGTCACTGAAACGTGATTTCTCGCTCCTGTATAACACTCTCACAGACAGCACTGCTAACTTCATCCCACAAACTCTCATTGCTTCCCTGCCCAGCCCCACTAGGTCTGTGGGGTGGGATTCTTTCACCCAACTGCAGGCATCTGCACTTAGCCAGATAAAATCTACCTTCTTGGTCAAGAATATGTCCTCCTTGCTCCCATGGTGTTTCTCCTTCAGTGCAGCAAGTCCTATCAGCCTAAAATACATGGGAGAGGATGACTTAAGGCCAGCTTCTGACTGCTGCTCTCTCAAGCTGGTGCACAGCAGCAGTTTGGTCTTGAGGGGACATTTGCAGGCTGTGAAAGGGGTAAGCAGAGCCAAGTATCACCCACTAGTCCTGGTCTGGAGCAGGTCATCCAGCCTGACAGCTTTGTTTCCTCCCTCATGAATGCTTGGAGGGAGTACTTCTGTTTGAAACATGGCCTCCAAGGACCAGCTGAAGGACAGCTCTCTTCTGGTGCTTGTTATATTTAAAGTGAACATGCGATTACATGCATTTGCTTCGTTCTTCTCTGCTGGAAACTGGAATTTCCTCCCTTCTGCTTGAAACTGATGAGAAACTGTGATCTTGCCACAAGACATGGTTGAGACCCGGAGAAATAGAAACCCATCAGCATGTGAAGTGCAGAACTTTTACTGCCATGGCTCACTTAAACTGCTCAAACCACACACCTGCCTGCTTGCAGCCAGGCACTGGAGGGTCTGCACTGGCCAGGAGTGGTGCAGAACAGCCCATGGGTACTTCACACGTTTGTTCAGTGCCTCATCTTCACCAGCACCCCATGGTTCTCCCTCCTGCACACACATTTGTATGCAATGCTCCTTGGAGCACTGATCCTGTATCATCAAGTATTAAATTGTGTATCATCAAGTATTAAATCGGGCTGCACTGTATATTGATTACACATCTGAGTAGGCAAATGGTGGTATTGGCATGGGCTTATGGCCACCATTAGACACATGGCACCAGGGAGCTGTGCAATGCTCCGAGCCTGCGCAGCCCCTTTTCCCTCACCTTCTTACAGCCTGCCTGCATTGCCTAACAGTTATGTGAGGACAGCTGGGACACACCAGGAGCACAGAGGTCTATTTTTGTCTGGGTCACCAGTTATCTAGACAGATTATTTGATTTTGACCTGCTTTGTTCTTGGTTTAGGCCAAAAAAAGCATCCCAGGATCCAGCAAGCACAGCAGAGAGCATCGGATTGCAGCCTTCATGGGGAAAGCAGAGCTCCCCTTGCCTTCTGAAAATACACGGGCTTTGCAGTGCCTCCTGTGCTGACATGAAGCAGCAGCACAGCCCTGGCAGCTGTCCTAGCAAACAGGGAAGAGGTCCAGAAAGGCCTGGGATTTCTTCTGGGGAGGATTAATAACACAGAAACCCAAGTGAAGTCCCACAGAGTTTCAAATGCAGGTGGCCTGGCCAGGAGCCAGAGAGCGAACTGCCAGGAACGAGAGGATGGGGATTCCCCTTGAGGAATGCATTTCCAGGGTGGATGGGAGAACACCAGCCTCCCCTTGCCGGGGAACAAACCAGGTTCCTGGGTATCAACGGCAGGTCAGGTTTTAATCCCCAGCCCTGTGTGCTGGGGGGATCCCATGGACAGGAGAAGTGGGGTTGGTACTGTGGGATCCATTCACCAGAGGTGCTACAGAAATTGTCTCTCTTCTTCCTTGCTACCCTGCAGCTCCTGCGTGTGCAGCTGGCGTTGCTGCTTTCTGCCCCAGCCGCACGCCAGGAGGAACAGCACTGGCTGTGCCCTTTCTCCCGCGCCGTGGGTGCTAAGTCTGTCAATCCGGAGTGTTGGCGCAAAATGCTTGGAGTACAGATGCGTCCTCTCCGGTTCAGATGCCAGGCTGAGAATGGTGCTGCTGACCTGCAAAAATAATATTGACACTTTCTGGAGCGCCAATGAAATATCTTCTGCTTTCAAAAAAAAAAAAAAAAAAAAAAAAAACCTACAAAACAAGCATTTTTTTTA
>NW_010514455.1:3000-24039 GCF_000687285.1 Phaethon lepturus
AAAAGACTCTACTAACAAGCAGTTATGTTGCAACTTGAATTTCTTATAATCCACTCAATTTACATTAAGTTCAAAAAACTAACACTGGGCAGAAAGTCTTTTGAAGCCTCTCTCACCCTCAGGCACCAGCAGACATTGCAGATGTTGTTATGTGGGATCACGCAGTGGCAAGAAGGGACACAGAGGTGACTCCAGCTCGGCAGTTTCATGCACCTGGCAAGGACGTGCTGCGGGCTGAGCTGACAGCAGGTCTGCGGGGCAGAACACAGAGCAGGGACAGGGTGCTAAGCCAGGACTTAAAGCCCAGGGAAGAGGCCCAAAAATAAAACCAAGCCCCACTGTCCTAGTCCGTAGCTTATTCAGCCCAAACCAGGATGCAGAATTCACTTCACAGGCTTGTTCAGCGAGTCCCTGTGGGGCTGAGGACCAAAACCAGGAGACGAGCCAGGAGAGGAGCCAAAATGATGAGGATCTGGGAAGGTGGTGGTACCCCAGACCGCTCACAGCCACAGGAGCTGCTGCCCAGCAGAGCACGAGGAAATCACATCAAAAATCAACCCCTTCATTTTCTGCCCAGATTAATTGCAATTGATCTTTCCTAGCTCTCGCTGCAGGGAATGTGTGTTTATGCAGTGCCAGGAGGAGGTGGAGGAGTGGAAATAACATAAAACTAGGATTTCATGGCCAGCTCTTAAAGAAATATTTATTTTCAACTGTATTTCACCCATAAAATCCATTTGGATCAAAATGGCAATTTTCATTTTGGTGAACCCATTGGGGGAATTGAAAAAAAAAAAAGGAAAAAAAGCATGTGCAAAGAAAGCTATTATTTCCAAAATACTTAGGAAATGTCACTTAGCAAAATGGCTTCCTTCTCCCCAGTTTACTCCAATTAAAAAAAGGAGCTTTTAACATATATATACATAACATATACATGGATGTATGTTTCATATGGAAGGAATAAAAATGTCATGGAAGAAGTCAGATGAAACTCCCAAAATATCTGTTATGTAGCCTGAAAGACTCTTATCATTTTCCAATCTACTATTGGCAAGAGATTAAATAATATTGCTTCAGAATTTCAAAACTAGACTGATTTATTTCCAAGAGGCACACAAGGACTCTTATAAAGCAGTCAAATACGGAGCGTAGTCGCCAAGCGTGTGATCAAACCTTGCTATCGAACGCAGGCATGGCAGAGGTTGAATTCAAATTGCACAAATTACCTTTTAGTTGTTGAACTGTAACGCTGGGTTCCTGAGTTTTGACCACTGACTTTCATTTAAATGTCCAACTTCTGCTAATTGGAAATGGATGCCAGAAGGGAACAATGAGCCACAAGGAGTGCGAGCTCTGTGGGCTGCTAGTTGAATGTCATGGTGATGTTTGGGGTCCTTGCTTGCCCCCCAGCCAGGGCTCATTAGCAGCCATGGATGTCACACTTGCTTCCAGTACTAAGCATTGCTCATGTTGATGAAGAAGAGGCGCACAAGAGGTAGGAACACAGCACATCAGCTTGACAGATGCCAAAGCAGCCCGTCCCCAAAGCACTGCAAGAAATAAGATCAGGTGGACAAGAAAGGTTTGGTAGCCTGCAGCCAGTAACTACATCGCTCCAGGCTAGCCCAGGTGGCTTCTAACTTGGTGCTGGCAACAAGCCTTGAAGGGGAATATTCAGAATTGGCAATAATGAGTGTTCTAGTTTAGTTCAGAAAGGAGAGTGTCATGTCATGGACTCAAACCAGCATCAGCCACAATGAAGGTCAGTATCTCAAGTTCCCATATTAGCTAAAAGAGAACGTGGGGGGTTTAAAATAAATAAATAAAAAATATTTCCAGTTCGGTTACTCATAAATGAAGTGAGGTTACTTATAAAAGAGCTGAGGAATTTTGGTTGGTCTGTTAGAAATAAACTATATTTTTGAAGAAAGAGCAGAGATATGCTATCTTGATGTAAAAATATGAACTCAGTAATTGGAGAAAAAATTAATTCAGTTGCTGAAAACAACCTTGTACAGAACTTGCTTAGCTAAAATAACAGGGCTTTGTGCAAATACAGTAAATCTTTAAACAAATCTTTAAGAATAGTTTTGGAGTAGTTAGTTTAATAGTTTTCTTTTTTAGAGACAAAGTAAGAGCTGAAATTTCACTGTAAAATCCACTCTCCCTGTTTCAGTAACATAGATCCACTCTCCAGCAGCAATTAATTTAACCATGTCAATGTTTAGCAAGAAATACTGTAGTTAGTTAGACTTAAGGTGCTGTAATATTTAATGTAAAAACTATTCCAAACAATTTGATTTCATGGGTTCTGGTCTAAACTTTATCGGTCCCCCTGTGCTGCCTGGCCAATGGGAAAGGGTACAGCTGGGACGGTGGCTTCTCTTCCTGATCTGCCACTGCTTTGTTGGTTTGGTCCTTCTGAGCTATTCCTGATTTTTCAGGTTGAAATAGGAGCTGAGGAAGAGGAGGGGGTTACCAGCTTCCAAAGCTTTTATAAGCTCTGTCTCTGGCATGTCTAGAGTGTGGCATTGCTGTTGAGTTTTGAAGACCTCCAAGGATGGAGGTCCCTCCACCTCTCGGGGCCCTGTCCCAGGGCTGCGCCACTCCCGTGGAGAAGAGCCCTGTCTTTGTGAGCACACGGTTTCCCTTGTCACACTGCCTGAGAGCTCCTGCCCTTGCAGGGTCACTGTAACCCCCATGGGACGTGCGAGGCGCATATCAACCCCCTCCACCTCATCCTCCAGGGTGAGTAAAACCGCTCTCTCAGCCTCTCCTCCCCAGCCCCAGGCAGCCCAGTAGCCCGTCGCTGGCTCTCCAGTCTCTCTGCCTCTTCCCTCTACTGAGGATCCAAAACAGGACGCTGTGATGCGTGTACACTGATGATACACAAACAGGAACAGAAGGATTATTTGTAATTAAACCCCACCAACAGTGACCCTACAAACCTCTGTCAAAACGTGCCGCGCTCTAAAGACTCCCCATTTTCCAGCAGAACTTTTGGTGCAGGAATTGAAGAAGCCACTGCTGACCTTAAATGAGGAAGCACTGGTGGAGCTGCCTCTGTCTTTCCAGACCTTCTGCAAGGAAGCTGCCAGCAAAGCTTTTAACCAATATTCTGTTTATGCTTGTCATAAGATTCCAAACCAGGGGAAGGCAAGAAAGGGATGAAACCCAAGAAGAAAGCAACTGTTAATCTTGACTCCCACCCCAGACCCCTGCATGTATTACATTTTATTACAAGCATTTATTATAAAAAGTCTACACTTGGAGCAAACGATCCCAGTGGAGCGACACGGTTTAGCACCAGCCAACCTACAAATATCTGCCTTGCTTATTTTTCCTTTTTCCCGGCACATGAAGCATTTTGCAATCATCTGGAGCTTCCTACTGCTTCAGGACTTGTGAGGTCCCAAAGCCAGTCATTCAAAAAACTCCTACATCACTCTTTGGAGAGCTTTTGGGTATACGCGTGACCAAGCTGTCCTCTCTGAGCCTCAGCTAAGGCAGACTGTCTGCCCCAGAGACCTGTTCCCTATTTCACTGGACGTGACAACTGCGCCTGTGAATATGGTCAAAGCTTCAACTAGATAGAAAGCAGGCGGCCAGCCTCCCGAAGGATTTGATAAAACAGAGCGTGTCTTCATTCCAGATTGCTACAAAGTCCCTGGATTTCAAGTTGTCCACAAAGGAAAGATCTGTACAAAATATCTATGCCTTTCCAAAAAAAATCCCGCAAATGTTTGGACACAGTCCATTTTTAACGTAACGTACAGAAACTTCTCAAAAACTGGGTGGGGAATTGTTTCAGAAAAGGGCAAAACCTTCCAAACTGCTTGCTTCCAAAACCCCTCTGAGTCCTGTGGAGGAGACGGACAGATGTTTTGCTGGAGCCCCAGCGAAATCACCGCAGGGCATGCACGATTATCCAGGACAGGGCAAATCTCAAGCTTCTCTGCCCTGGTCCGATTCCTCTTGGAGCAGATAGGCTGCAGGAATAGGGACCAGCCGGATGGGCTTCTTGCTGGGCTATGCAGCTTCCCTGGAGTGGGGTCTCTCCTGCGCTCCGACATCCACGGTTTGGATCGCAGCCCTGCGATCCAGCAGGGATGCCAGCAAGAGAAAGAAGCTGCTCACTGTCTCGTTCCTATTCTCCCCTGCATAAAGCCTCGCAGGAAAGGGAAGGGATCATTTAATTTCTTAAAGAGCAGCTGACTCCACTCTAAATGGCCACATTCTTGTCCCGCTCGCAGAGTGTGGCTGGTGCCAAACGTGGTCACAAAGGCGTATTCACGGCGTTTTCCTTCCTACACATTCAGGAGTTGAAAGCCAGTTTGGTACAAACTCCCCAAAATGACTTATTCAGCAGCTGCTCGCCAGCTTCCTGTTTGCTGAGTGGCAGGATTGGAGCTGGGGCACGAGTCCCCACACCACGCACGCTGCCGTGGGGAGACCCTGCTCCTCCGGCAGTCCCCCAGCCTGGCAGCGTATCAGCCATAACTGATGTGGCTCGGCTTGGGCAAAGACCATGTCACCAGGCTGGCCTTTTCACCTCTGCTTTTGGTTTCGTCACCAAATTTGCTTTTTCTCAAGATCGCTGGTCCCTGGGACATGTTCCAGCTGTAATGAGGATCTTTTCCCCAGTAAATAATTCCTGCTCTCTCCAAGGGAATGGAGCAAATACTCAGCCTCAAGCTACTGAGCACTGAGGGCAGCCAGCTCCTACCCTTGCCAACAGCCATGGAAGCAATTATCCTCCCTGGGATCAAGAGACTCAATGTCTTGTCTAAAATCCTACAGGAAGACATCGGGGGAACAGGAACAAAGCTGCCCTTCAGCTCTCAGGTTCATTTATAGCAGGGAAATCAGGCAAAATGGACACACTTTGCTCAACACAATGCCACCTTCATGCTGTCACCCGCAGACCCTTCCTGGTATGCTCTCAGCTCCATCAAGCCTTGGGGACGTGTAGGAAAGACCAGGGCACAGGACTATCCAGGTGCTTTTCATCTGGGAGCTGAGCTCCCAGGAGCGTTTTGGGGTGGAAGGGTGTCCCTGTTGGGGACATCATGGGTTTACTAGGAGAAGAAATGTCTGGGTCTGTGTAAGCTCACAGGAAAACCAGTGTCTGCTGTGAATGGGTCAATGGTGGCTCCTGGTTGCGGGTGGGGGTGAACAGGTTGTTTTCTCAAGGCCAGCCTTTGGTTATGTGGTTTCTTCGCCATCTGTGGCTTCAGCATGACTGGCAGCAGTATGGTTTCTCCTTTCAGACTCCTACATGGCCTTTTGCCAGAAAACGCCCATGTAGTGCCTGCGATCCCTGCGGTCACGCTTGCTGCTCAGCTCACAGCAAGGAACCGAGAATATCTTCATGTCCCTGATGTCTCCAGTAAAACAACTTGCCTTGTACAAGAGACAGCCTTCCCAAGAGCTTGCCACAACCTATGGGTAAGGATCCCTATGCCAATGGACATGTGGGCATATTTCTTCCACAGTGCCACCATCACTTCAACTCACGTGTTATAACCGAGCAAGCTGGGTCCTCAAGGCCTTTCCCACCAGGCTGGTGGTACAAGACAGATTTCACTCCAGCGGCCCCACGCTCTTTCACAGTTGCACACATCACACACGTAGGCTCAGACTGTCCTCAGTTGGAATTATTTAATCGGCAATGTGCTGATATGCTGACCACCAAAGCTGCCTAATGACTGCACAGATGATCATTTGTGGCAGGTCAGTGGTAAATGAGCTCATATGTGGTTTCCTGGCAGCAAGGGGACCCTCTCTGTTCATGGAGCGTTTGCTCTTTCAGCTGTGCCTATTTGTACGTAAGCAAAAGTATTCACACCTGACCCTGGCTGCAGGCCACAAACATTGCCTCACTGCAGCAGCCACGGTGACGGAGGAGCCCAGGGCTGTGGCCACCTGCACTGGGCTCCCCACACCAGCCATGGGAGCGGGACAGCTGCCTGCCCGCCATGGCATCGTGCTCTGCCATGGTGCGCTCCCGAGACGAGGGTCAGAGGTGCCTCTGGCAGGAGCAGCAAGCACTGCCGAGGGTGGATTAGGGCAGGAACGTGGAAGGATTTGACGGCTCAGACACCAGAGCTGAAGGACGCGGGCGCTGCAGGCAGAGAGCTGAGGCACGTCGGTGCTCACATCTCCTGCACCAGGCCTGCTGCCCTGGGAGAGGGGAACCATCCCAGCCTTGTTCGGTTGGAAAGTGCGGATCCCTCCTTTCTGGAAAGGGGCCCATCCCCACCATCATCCTTTCTTTCCATGTGGTTGCCGTGGAGAACACAAATGTGTTTGTGTCTTTACTGAGTTGAATTTTGGACCTAGCTGTAACTGGAGTTGATTAGCAAAGGTGACCCGGTACCTTGCTTGGCTGATCCACAGGGTAATGCTCCAAGTCCTGGGTCTGCACACATCCTTTGGGCTCATTGGCATCCGAACTGTGGCATGGCTGGGACATGCGGGAGGGCTTGCAGGCTACTTGAGACAGAGCTCCTTGACCAGACACATCTCCAGCATAAGCCAGCTCTTTATCCTTGGTGCTGAGCTGAGATTCACCTTCAGCATCTTACGCACTGATCATAACCCACTGGCTCACATACAGGCTGTGCTATGCACAGGGACTGCTGGTACCAATTCTAAATGGACGTTTCCAAGGAAGAATGCCTTTGGCGATGTAAATGCTCAGCAATCCCCAGAAGGATCAAAATAAAACATCTAAATGTCTCCAGGAGAAGGGCTTTAAGGACAAGAGGGTACCAGCACAGTGCTGGACATACCGGGGACCAGAGAAGATGGAGAGACCATGCGCAGCATCCAGTGCTGCCGACTCAGACTCAGCATTCACAATGTCTAATATAATTTCGTTGCACATCATCACACCAAAGGAGCCAGCATGGTAGGTGAGTGGTGTTGCAAGTGAGGCCAGTTTTCCACGGTATGTGCTCTATTCTTACAGCCACTGATTCAGCTAAAAGGATGTTCCGCCCTGGGGCTGGGCAATTACAAATTTAGCAGCTAGAGTTATACATCCATAAATATCTTTGTGGTAACCTTTCTCATTGCATCTGGGAAGAGCCCAAACAGGAAATCTCAGGTAGAAATGGGAAACAAAACCTCATAATTTGAGTCATCAATCATATGGTAAAGTTAGGAGAGGAGTTAGCCTGTGTACAAAGGAGCTTGTCTCTGGCAGGGCTTCTAGAAACAGAAGCAGCAATTTCTTCTGGTTTCCTGGAAATCTTGTATTTGAGCTTGATCGTAATTTTCCTACTGGAAAAGGAATAAAATCTGACCTACTTCTCAGCAAAAGAGTCATTGGGATCAGACTCCCAAAATAAGCCTGGGCATAGATGCTTCCTTGGTGCCTGCTGAGGCTGGTTGTTTGATGCAATGAGATAATGCTTCTCTGGAAGAATTTCAAACAAAGAGTTTCTGTAACCAGAGCTTCAAATAAAATTATCTGCCTTGTTGTTTAGGGCTAAAGAGTCCATCTTCATATTGAAAGGCAGTTGTGTTTTCTGTCTAGAGCTTGAGTTTTGTCATGTATCTTAAAAAAGCATGACCCTGGTAACCAAACCGATGAGGAGCCACTGCTCAAAATGAAGTCACTCTGAAATCAGCCCTCACAAACAGTTGTTTTTCTGACCTTTTGAAAATAACTCTTTTCAGATGTGTGATTGGGAATTTGCCAGGCCGCTCCAGATATTTCCCCCGAGGTCCAGATGGTACCAGAATACATAGAAAATAAGATATGTCATTCTTAAATAAGATTATTGACACTCTGCCTTGCTGTAAAGTACTCTGATTGTATTAGTGTAGTTTGGGTGCATGACCCATAGGTCTGTAGTCCTTTGCAAACAGAGAGTGTTGTGCTAAGTGGGAGGGACTCGTGCGGGGTCCCATGTGTCCATGGGGTTGAACCCAGCCAGGTCTTCAAGCAGCTCAGTCTCACTGGACGAGACGAGAAGCATCACCTAAACCAGCAGTGTGATCTTCTTTAGCTGTAACAGCTAAAACACTCTTAGAATGAAAATCCAATCAGCCACACAGTAAACAGTGAGCCCCTGCCTCAGCTGCCCTCTGAACAGAAATGCTTGAAATCTGCTGTCTGCTTTGGGTGAGGAATTCCAGAGAAGGGGGTTTGGAAAATGTTGCCATTCGGTTTCACAATGAGGACCAGATTTTCAAGAATTCCTACTGAAAGGAAATTCCAACACATTTGGAAGCCAATTTTGGAAAACAGAAATATTTCCATCCGTTTGGGGGAGGGAGGCAATGCATGTCCCACACAGAGCACTATCCCCAGCACGGCTCTGAGCACAGGGGAACCACGATGCCCTGGAGGACAGGGGGTCCTGGCCAGTTGAGGATACGTCCCAGTGCCCTGGGGAGCACATGGAGTAGACGCCCATCAGCCCCAGGACAACTTCCCGGTGACTTGGTAGCATCCACCTCACATTTTTGTTTGTATATCTCAGTTCAGTCTTGAACAAAAAAAAGGAAACAAGACCAAGCCCTGGGGAGCACTTGCTCAGTGTGTCTGGGTAAAGCCATGGTAAGCCCGGCTTGGCAGCCCTTGAAACATAAAGCTAAGCCGCTCCCCAGCCCCTCCATCTTCTCCAACAAAGTGTTCCTGGAGCCTCTCAAGACACGGACACGAGATTTAACAGATTCCTGGAGCCCCCAAGACACAGACATGGGATTTAGCAGGACTTTGAGAGCCACGCGTGGAGCAGAGTGCTTCCCAGCAGCGCCAGCAGCCCATCCATGCCTCTTAGACTTCATCACCTGTGTCGGAGCTCCCCGGAGCACAGCCCCGGGCTGCCGTTTGGGCAGCGTAGGAGGGCCTGGGCTCTCCAGCTGCTAGAGTGGCAGAGCCGAGGGCCTGACTCATCTCCCTCTGTGGGATGGAGCTGGGATGGTGGGTAGCCTAAAGGACACTGCTGGCCCTCACCCCGCTGTGCCCTGCTGCAGACCCCAGGAATGCTCCATGGGATAATGATAGCCCTGTGGAATCTGACTGCCCGCTGGACTCCTGCATGCTGCTGCTTGCAAAATACTATTTCTGGCACCATCGCCAGCCTAAACCCCAAACCATAATGCTGCAGCTGGAGTCTGCCCGATTCCCAGAAATTCCAGCGATGGATGAGGCAGAGGATTTTTCTCACACACCCACATGGGAACTTAGAAAAGGAAAAGCTAAATACGAATGCAGAAGCTATTGGTGGTGGTCACCTAAGCCCTACCCAAGTGTCCAGCCTGGAGAAGCTGCTGTCTCCTGAGATGTGAAATGGTCTCAGGGCTTTTCTCAGGAGCTTTCTCCTGGCCTCTCTGATCACAGCGTCTCCCCAGCTGGTGAAGGTCTAGGTTGACCCACGCTGGTGGAGAAGGATCTGTCACTGAGCTGAAATGTGCCTGCCATGTTGCAAGGAGAACAACTCATTGTGAAATTGAGGAATTTCTCCAGGGATTATTCTAATTAGACACTGGCTATTTTTACCCCATATCATATGTTGGAATTACAATTTTAAAACCACGTTGGAACAGCCAAGTTAAATACTGTAATAACCTTGAAAATAGGGTTAGCAAATTTAATGGCTAACAACAACATTTCCAGCAATACCGCTAAACCAGAGGGACTGACTGCCATGCTTCTTGGCATAAACTGAACACCAGGAGAGTCAGGGTTGAATCTGCAACTCTTGACAGCAGCTCATGGCTATCTGAGTCCATCAACAGAAGTACTGTTGTAGCTGCTGCGAATGAGGGGTGGCTGAAGTTGCTCAGATAAACACTGTCAAATCCTAGAAACAAATTACATTTACAACAGTTTCTATATTCATGAATATCACTACAGCAGGTCTCATAAATTTTCCAGCAAACCAGTGATTATGGCTAACGGGAAGGAGGCCAGTGGCTTAGTGCCCAGAGTAGCTTGGGAATCCTGGGCTCCCTCGCAACTCGTGCTGGGACCGGGAAGGAGCAGCGCCAAGTCCTGCCTGACCACGGTCCCGCAGTGTGATGATGCTGAGCAGCTCGGCAAGCGCGGGAGAGCCATGGGCCTGCAAAGCATCCAACACTGGTGGGCTTGATCCAGGTTTATTTTTCCTGGGCCATGTAGCAGGATCCTGTACCAGGATCCTGCTGCTTGAGCTACGTCCTCACGCTCAGAAGCTGAGGTTTGGCAAAAGCTCTGGGGAAAAAAATGGCTTCGTGTTCCCAAAATATCACACATCTACAATGAGCTAGTCTGGCAGACCTCCAGTTACATGAGCACAGGTTTAGAAGGATCGGGGTTAAACTTAGCTCCAACCATACGCAGAGTTCAGAGCTTATTTTACAGCCGTAGAATCCCTGCTCAGTTTAAAACCTGTGTGCTGTCCCGCAAGGTCCTTACAATGATCTCCACCCTGCTCCTTTTCACGTGGGGGCCTGGTCCTCCCCATGGGGCATGGAGATGCCCTCTCCCTGCAGTCAGCTGAGCGATGATACCACACCAGCTGAATCCCTGCATACAGTTTGTGATGTTAGACGAATTTTCTGCACAGAGTACGTGCCCGTTCTGCTCCCTGAGGGCCCACCAGGACATTTCCCTGGCACTGGGGAGCCTTTGCACCCCGGTTTCCAGCGCTGCTTGGGCAGGGAGGCTCCTTGAGAAAGCCCCTGGGGATGCTCAGCTGCAAAAGCCCGCAGCCTGCAGGGTCCCATGCATCTCAGCAGGGTGAAACTTGCTTCACTTTTGAGCACAGCTCTCTGCAGAAAACTGGGAATTTAAAAAAAAAAATTTGTCCAGACAAGTTACCCTCATTTGTGGAGGGAAACGCTCCTTTTCAAAGGCGAGTGACAGGATTTGATCTGAGGGCTGTATGAGAGGTGACTGCACAGCCGCTTGGCCTGCGGTGCACATTTTCCATACTCCTCTCAGAAAATGCCTGCTAGCTAATCCAAGAGCACACCTGGAAAGTCCACAGCCTTGTCCTTGCTGTGTGCACAGCTCGTAGGGGGTCCCTGACATAAGGGATTTTCCCACACACATCAAGGACCAAACAATTTTGACAGCACTGAGATGGTTAAAGACAAAGGTCAGAGCTTTGGGGTTTGGTTTTTTTTTTGTGTTGCTAAGTTTCCTGTGGCCTGAAAATGCAGTGCCACTTTGGCATCTGTAGTGAGCTTTGGAAACACCAGTCTCACAGGCACCAGCTGGGTAAAATGCTGCTCAGCAGTTTCTTTAATCCCCCATGTTTTTGGCTACTGTGGCCCACTATGCCAGTGCCAGTGGCTAATTTCTTTCTCACTGTGCAACATCTCCATATACCAGCTCCATCTAACGTCACTGGTCCCACGCACCCCTCTGCCAGTGTCCTCCCCTTTCCCCATAGCTCTGAAACCCACGTGACCTTCCTTCCAGCAGTCCCAAAAATAGTTTGCCTTCTTTCCATTTTTAGAGGCCAGCCAGACTTAAAACCCATGGCGGGGACAGTTTCTCCTGGCAGCAGAGACCCAGGTGCCAAAGTCAGGATGAAGCGAGACCCTGGGAGAACCTCGCTGTGCCATGGGAGATGATTCATCCCGAAGGAGACCATGGGAGCATGCTGGCATGGGAGCTCAGCTTCTCTTGTTCCTGATCACACTGAATCTAGGGTATATTATTATCCCAAAATAGTGGGATCAGCCACATGCATGGTCTTCTCCTGGGAAAGGGCAGACAAACAGCACGCTGCAGGGCAACAGGGCAGGACCAAGGAGTTACTCACAGAAGCATTTCCTTTCTCATGATCACTCAGTTTATCTTTGATTAGAACAGGGTTTGGGTTTTTTTTTAATTTTAATCGGTCAGCCTGGGAAAATAGTATGGCAGTTCTTCTAACTGTCCACCTAACTGCTTGTTGAAAGCATTCGCAAGGGCTCATCTAACCCACAGAAATTGCTCCAGACAGACAGCACTGACTCCAAAAATGTATCATACAATATTTAATTTCTAAGCCTCTCAGTCGAAAAAAATAAACTCAATTCCAATAGGAACTTGCTTGTAATGAATTTAGTGATGCCTGTGTGAGGTGTGTAAATAGCATGTGTAAATAACACCTTAACTATTTGGCTGTAGGTCACTGAAGCAAACACATCAAGCTCTTGTGTTTCCCCTACAAACCTGTCATCACACACACCACCCCAGCTGGAAAAACTTCTGCCTCTTTTTTTTTCCTCCCCAGATGTTTCAATCTCCAGTTTGAAGCTGACATCTGGAGAAGTGGTGCTGCAGAAATGCTACACATCAGCAGGCCAAATATGGGATATGCTATGGAAATTAAAATGTAGTGACAGAACAAAATTAATGGACTTTCAGATGCAATTCAATAAGTGATACAGTGCCTGTCAATAGTTTTCTAATGCAAAAACAGGCGAGAAACCTTGTTGTGCTGAGGGGGGCCCCCAAGAGAGACGTGACATCTGGCCACACAAGAGTTTCTGAAAAAAGGCACACTCTGAAATCTGACTCCCCCCAGTTAGTCAACATCTAACATCTAACACCAGTGCCCCTCTCTGCTCGTCCCACATCCTTGTTAAGCTGCCCCAGTCCTCTCCCATATTTTCATCCTTTGTAGCCATTTCTGCCAAGACAAAAGTACATCTGAAAGACCTGCTCCATGGTATTTTGGGGTTTTAGCCATCTCAAGAGATGGGACTGCAGGTAAAGTGGCTTATAGAGGGGCATGGCAGATGGAGGTTGTTTCATCTGTGGATCTCTCAGTCTGCCTCAGAAGCTGGACAAAAAGCAGAAAGGCAAAGGAGTAGGAAGACCTCCTTTAAGGAACCGGTTCACAAAGAAAGTCTTAGAGTAGTCC
Organism: Phaethon lepturus; assembly: GCF_000687285.1. Lineage (NCBI taxonomy): Eukaryota > Metazoa > Chordata > Aves > Phaethontiformes > Phaethontidae > Phaethon > Phaethon lepturus. The sequence continues at coordinate 15,861 of NW_010514455.1, forward strand.
CTCAGGGAACAGGCAACTGCTCTTTGAGCAGTGGTCAGAAAGAGCAAATTTTTTCTGCATTCTTTATAAGAAATCTGTACCCATCAAGCTTGTGAAAGATGAACATTTCTGCTAGATTAGCAGTTACCTTTGTAGTGAAACCATGAAGGAAATCATTGTTGTTAGGATTTTTGCAGCAAAAGGCCTGCAAATTTGTGTGCTTTGAGTTGGGAAAAGTGGTAAAAAAAAGTGTCTGACAGGAGCAATGGACTGCTTGGTCCTTAAGTCACAGAAAAAAAAAATTACTGAAGGATTTTGGTAGAACAGGAGCTCTGGAGGTTTCCAGTCCAACCTCCTGCTTCAAGCGGGTCTGGCTGCACAGCTAGAGGAAGTTGATCAGCACCTTGCCCAGTTGAGCTTTGAAAATCTCCAAGAATGGAGGTTGGGACCTTCCTGGGTACTGTCCCAGGGCTGCACCACTGTCATGGTGCACAGGAACCAGAGCTTCCCTTCTCATTACCTGTGGCTTCCTGCCCTTACAGGGTCCTTGTAACCCCCATGAGCTGCGCAAGGTGTGATTTGATCCCCCTCCGTCACCTCCTCCAGGGTGACCAGAGCCACTCTCAGCCATCGCAGCAGCCCTTCACTGAGTTCTCCCTTCTGTCCTCGTCTCTCATACTGGTTGACATACTGTCCAGAAAGATGGACAGAAAAGTGAACCAAGTATGTTGGCTATATTAAGGCAGTTTTCAACATCCTTTTTTTCTCTGTAGACAGGCAGAGGAATTCTCCAGCAGCTCAGACCAAAAAAGAAAACCCCAAGCCCCAACGCTGGTCATTTTATTTACACAAGGAGGAATGCAGGAATTCTGACTTACTCCAAAGCATCTTTGGTTTCCCTGTATCACTACAAATTTGTTAAGAGTAGAACTGGCTAACCCACAATCCCACTGAAGACACAATTTCAAGTTTTAATTGAAGTAACTGCCACAGCCCACAAAACGTTCAAGACACAGCTTCTGCTGCACTTTCAGAAATATGTCAGCAGAGAGAAAACAGAGATAAGTAGGAAAAAGCCATGGGTAAATGTGATAAATTTTCAGGAAGTAGGAAGAAATAAATTGGGAGCTTAGCTATTTTGAAAGTAACTCCTATTTTTTCAGGGAATATTTATATTGGCTCTGTGTTCCTATCTTTCCAGTCAAAATTCTGTTTCTCAGCATGTGACAATGCATTTTAATGTGAGGCCAAAAGGGATCCATATTCCAACTAAAGCAACATTGATGTGCAAATTGCACACACATAACTTGCCTTCAGTAAGGCTGCCTGGAGAAGGGCAAGAAAGCTTCTGATCATTGCAACCAGATGTGGTGTCTATCTCAACCAGCTCCTAGAGTAGAAACAAGCCTCTGACAGGCAGCAATCACAGCAGGGGAAAAGGGGTTCCTACCTGGAAAGAGAACACAGTTTACAGTCCACTATGGGAATATATATATATTCTACTATGGGAATACAGTCTGCTCCTGATTTCAGTTCTTGCATGTCTTCTTTGGCCACCCACGACAGCAGAAGGGCAAACAGATGGGGCAGAACCAGATTCAGCAGCGCTAGTTAAATCTGCTGCTTCATGAGTGTCAAGACCTTTGGTTAGGGTAGACATGCTCTCAGGACCACTGGTTTCAGTATAATCACCCGCAAACTGTACAGGAATGACAGGAGGGATTGCCTTAGCAATAGCATTGCTTGGCAGAGAAGGTGCCTTGGATTTAATCTGGTCATTTGAAAGTTGGTTGCAGAAAGGCTTGGAGGTCCTGGAAGAGCTGGAGCCCGATCACCATCTTCACTCAATTTCAGGAGCCATTGCTTAGCAGAGATGATTCCTTAAGCACTTGATTTACCTTCAAAGCCTGTTCAAAACCACTTACATAGACATAGAGATCCAGCTTATACTGACAAAAAGTGTTCCTAGTTAGTTTGGAGGAATTACTGCCTCAAACAGAGTAAGACCCCTTAACAAAGGGACTAATTTTTCATTATTAATTAACTCTATACTGGGGTTTTCCCAACATAATTTTATTGGTCAGGGTATGATCTTTTTGGGGGGTTTCTTTCTTTCTTTTTTTTTTTTACATTCCAAAAGTAAAAGCCACAGCAAAGTTGCAACACAGACCTGTCTTGACTGAAGCAGTGGGTAAGGACAGAGATATTAAAAATGAGTGAGCACTGCAGAAAGCATTAGTGATTTACATGGAAAAGCAAACTTTACCTATATTGTATTTATGCCCCCAGACTGTTTTTTTCCCTGGGAATATCTAAGTTCCCATCTCTTCAAAAGAAGGAGTTTGTTTTCAGTGGCAGTTCTTGGAACGGGAACACTAACTCTGATGCCAACTGAAAAATTGATATGCAGAGGGTGCACCCCACTGCTTTCCAGTTACTTGAATTCTCACCCCAGAGCTCAGGCTGTGTGCATTTTTCTGGGAAATCCTACAGCAGCAAATAATCACATAAAACCTAAGGGATTTTTTTGAAGACAGATTTGAGGTCCCTTTTTTAAAATGGGACCTCAGACAGAAACTGGAGATCTGTCATGATTAAGTTGCTCTTTGAGCAGTGGAACAAAGCACAGTTTCCTAGGCTCCTGTGTCCCATTTCCCTTCCTTCCCACAATAATCTCTGCCTCCTCTCATCCTCTTGAGGACCTTGTAAGGTTGCCAGCTCTCCAATTCCACCCCACACTATACACCATCTACCTCCTGCGTCCCATAAGCAGCCTGCACTGGCTGGCCAGTACATCTGTGCTGATTGCCTAGAACACTTCAAACAGCATAGGGAATTGCTGAGCACATTCTTGTTTCTTTTTGTAAGGAGAGACACGACTCCAGATCTTTCCCCTCTACCTAGAAACCAGGTTTTATAAAATCTACAGGAACTCAGCCTGCAGATTCAAAAGGCAAGGAGATAGATATATAGACAATGTGAGTGCGTAACTTTCTTACCCTGGGAAAGAAGGTTAAAAGGGAAATGTAACAGCAATTTCAGTTACAATAACTAAACTTGAAATGCAAACCCCGAGAGGGGGTCTCTGTCTCTTGTTCTGGCTTGCGAGCCTTTAAGATGAACCTCTCCCTTGCAGCATTTATAATCATTCTTTTAACCTATGAGGACAAGCAAGATGGAGTTACAAATCACTAGGAATATAATTAACTTGCAGTGAATGCAGAGCTAATCTTTTTCTTGCCAGCACTGTTACACAGGCAGTAAAGCCTTTCTCAGATTGGGTCCTACATGCCAACAGTTCTGGTCAATGATTATCCCTTGCAAAAAGCTTGTGACATACTCCCTCCAGTCACCTGTTTACATCCCAAATGTTCTCAAGTTCTGCTATTTCAAGCTTAACTCTTGTGACCTTAGTCAATGATATTCAGTCCAAGCCTCCTTACCATATCCTGCAGGGCAAACAACTTCAGGTCAGTTTTAGCAACCAGCGCTATGTCATGCCTGTGGTCAATGACTCTAAGTATGCCCACGCCCATATGTTTCCTAAATTTGGATGTCTGTGATAGCAAAGTACAGGGTCTGGGTGGGCAGTCCTGCTTCGCCAAAGAAAATTTGGGGCATATTTGCTCTTTGAAGATCTTCTTTCACCTTTTGAGCGTTTCCTGGATGAATTTAGATTTATTAGAAGCGATCAGCTAAGTAGGATGAGCAAAACAATTGTGACTCCTGCAGAATGTCTCTAAGAGCTGGATGAGTCAGCTCCAGATCCACCGAGCAGAAGATATCTACCTCCAACAGCAGCCAACTGCAAAAGCTTACAGACAGTATAAAAACAGGTCAAGTATATAGTCATATTTCTCCTAAATACTCCACTAGACCCAGCGGTTTGTGGCTCAGAGACTTCCCGAGTTAGAGATGGTGTGTCTGTCTTTAATAGCTTGGACTGACTTTTCTTCCTGGTATTTGTTCAAAAGGTTCTTGAACCCCTACAATGCTTTAGTACCCACGATGTCCTATGGAAATAAGCTCCCCAATCTATCTGTGAATTGTTTGGTTTTGATCCTGACACTTTCTAGGCCACTTTCTTTCCTTTTCAGTCTTTGTTTACCCTCTCCAAGCCAAGTTCTGTAATGAGACCCTAGGACAGAGCACGACTGGGTCCCATTCAGGACATAAGCTTCTGGTCTCGTTTGGAAAACGCTCTGTTGGTTTCCCAGGGGAGCTAGTAAGTAGGTAACCAGTCTTTATCCCAGTACACTCATACAATACAAGCGTCACCTTTGCAAAGTTCCCTGTGGTGGTTAGCAGTATATACTGAAATGCCTCCCAGCAGCTCTTCTGTATTTGCAAAGGGTACAGGATTGCTCCTGTAAAAACAAATTATCATTGTCAGCTCAACTGCATCCTAATTTGAACATTTTTCATCTGTTACAAGACATCAATGGAGCTTATCTGAACTACTGCTAGCAGCTAACATGTTGACATCACACAGGATGCAGAAAAACTGTTATTCCTCATTGTGTTACCCTGACCTCAGCTTTGCTGGTGCACCTCATTTCTGCCTGCTTCTCCTCTTCCTGCTCTAGGCTATACCTGTCAAAGGTGATCTGTTGTTCTGTCCAGAGAGTATGGACATGGTAGCGGCAGCAGAGAGAAGAGATGTTAACCTCAACCAGTTCAGCAAGGTGGTTTAAGCACAGGACTACAAGTTATTGCACTGGTACAGGAGAGGAAACTGCTCTGAAGGAGAGAGGCAAGAATTAGTAGCGGGAGGCAAAGAGGCAGTGGAATTTCTTAAATTGGCTTTTTCCCTGCGTCCAGTGCATTCTGAGCACTCTCTGCAGGGGGGCAGTGCTGGAGGAGGCTAATAGCTCTTAAGCTTGCAATGCTCTGACTCTACATACATGCACACATACATATACACACATATATATATGCACCACACAAAGCCCCTCCCACTCTCATGTATACCCATTTTCTGTTCTGATTGATTTATCAGGCATCCTTGCAGTACAACTCCTCTTGATTTAGGAAACACTGAATAAACTCTCTTTAACACCTTCAGAAAAGAAACTACTGGCTTTATAAAAGCTTGGCTGATGGCTTGGGGCAGCTCCATCTCATGCCTCACAACCTCCCACAAGTTCAGCCAAGCCTTTGGTCTCCAGCTTCTCACTGTTCCTGCCCCGTGCAGCTGGGAGAGACCCCAGGTATGGCTGCCTGTCCTTATGGCACCACCAAAACCAGTTTTGGATATCACTAAGCTATCAGTCCTGCCAGCATAGTGGGCAGAGCCCATCAGCCCAGCAGTCTGCCCTGCTCACTTTTTTTTGTATTTGTTTCTCTGCACTGAGCAATCTGTAAAGCCAAGCATTTCTGTCTTGTCAGAGAACAAAAATGTCTTGCATACAAAACAAGAGACTCAGTAGAATCCATTAATATGTTACTAAATAGGACTTGCCTGCCCTCTCCGGTCCAGAGCTGAGGCTCTCAGGTGGTCTGTTAATTTACTGTTTTCCCATTACATGCAGTGCACTTGCTAGGATTCTTTGTACCCTGAGTGCAAAGCGGGTGGAATGGTAACCACCACGGATGTCACCAAATTTAGAATAAAACATATCTGGTTACATAATGAGTTGAATGGGCTTGGTTCACAGAACTAGACATTTGATCTGTGGCTCAGCTTGGGTGTGGGAAGATGCCAAAGTAACTATGAGCACCTCTCCCTTCTAGTAGTTGTGGTACTAATTTCAGGGCTGTGTGTACCTCGAGCAGACGCTGGTTGGAAATAGCTCTGAATAAGACACACTGGCAGTTGAGGATACGTAGGAAGCAGCAGCCAAGACTGGATGTCAGGAGAGGCCAGGAGTGGATGTCATAAAAACTCTGAGCTGTTTGGAGTGTTTTCATCCACAGGAATTCTTCAATAGTTGGCTCATGAAATGTTGCAGCTGTCTTGCAAATGCTGGGTGAGAGTAGTGTGGCCATGTGAGGTGGCCAGTCAACGGCCGTTGGTGGGGAACTGACTCCATGGCTCTTTCTAACTGGACAGAGGAGGCTTTCAGCAGATGCCACTGAAGCTTCATTTGGTATCTTACACAGAGAAAACTTGAAAATCTGTCCGTCTGCTTTCTTCTGCTTCCATACTGGTCTGCTGTCCTCACTGTAAAAGGATGGTAAGTCAGCAGTCTGCATATCCTGGAAGCTGTAGGGAGCCACTCTGCAAACACAGTTTTTGCTCCAAGAAAAGCCCAGTGCTCTGTATGCATGCAGTGTGCCGCAGACCCCAGGGTCTCCGAAAGCCAGATTTTCTAACCACGGATTCCAAGTCACTCCTCTCACCAAAAAAAAAAAAAAAAAAAGTTTTCCCAATAGGGAGGGAAACTTTAATCTTTCCAAACAGATCAGCTTTTACAGAAGGCTATTTTAGGTGTTGATTCTGTAACAGTGAAGTTATTGGACAAATGAAGAACATGGCATATGCTGTAGCTTGGAGCAATTCACATTCCTCAGGTGCTAAAAGCTTTAAATACTTCCTTTGGGCATGAAATAGATCCGCTGTCAAAGAAGTCAGCATTCCTGACAGTGCCTGTCCCACAGACTCCCACAGGAGAAAGTCTGCAGAGCTGAACTAGTCTGACCCCAGGAAATCCTTCCCACATCTCTCATTCTTGCTTAGTTTTTCCTTTAATTTTCAGAATTTGCTGAAAGGCCAGTTTGATGTTTGGTTATCTTCCTTTTCATGCACTTTCTTGGTCTTCCTTTCTGATATTAATACCACATTAAAGCTGGGATGTGAACCATGCAAGTCAGGAAGTCCAAGACGCTCTTTCGGAGACACTCAGTCAACATTGTTAATGATTTTTTAAAACTTCTCTTGTTGCCTTTGCTAATAACACAAACAGCTGATTTCAGATCGGAGCGAAAAGCATTCATGCAGCCAGCAGGTAGTATCTCTCCAGGGAATCCTAACTCTTGTGAGCTTATCTTTGTCCATTTTGACCAAAACATCATCCAGAGATCTCCAATTAAAGTATCAATAACTATCAAGATATATGCCTGTTTCCTTCCCTTTTTATACCACTACAGTAGCAGCGCTATCATGCTTCACAACAATGATTTAAGGGCTTTTCAATGTATTCTTGGTGTTGCTTTAGGTTCCAAAGTACATTAGGTGTTTCTTCATGGTCAAAAAGAATGAATATTGTCTAACAGACTCTGAACTTCCTCCATTCATGGTTGGTTTGGGGATTTTTTTTTTTTTTTTTTTTTTTTTTTGCATCTTCTTATTAAGCAGGAATAGCAAAATTTGGAAATTCTGGGTTCAATTCAGAGTTTACAGGAATGTCAAAGCTTTTTATCCAGCTTCCTCATATTTGAGCTCACCATTTCTGCCTCTATAAGCCCGTGCTTAGCCACTTGTACACCCAGCTGCACCTCTAAAGCTGTTGATGTCTCCTAAAATTTTAATCAGCAAAGTAATTTATCCTTCTTCCTTGCAAATTTATGAATGGGGTAGACACTAAGTGCTCCTTTTCTGCATGGCTGGCTCCTAGCTGGTGCTGTCCTAGCTAGTGCTAGCCGGGAATCAGTGTTTTATTATACAAATGGGAATAAATCCTTTTTGATCCATCAGACTTTCCCTCAAACCCTTTGTGCAAACACTTGTTTATGAATCAACAGCCCTAACTGCATGTCTCCAGAAAGTTGTGAGGAAAATCGTATTTTGACCCCATTTTGACCAGCTGCTCCATCTGGTTAAAAGCTGAAGCCAAGAATTTTTTCTGCAGGCCACATTCTTGTTACTTGGGGAACTGAGGGAATAATTAACACATCTCTCTGTAAAGCCAGCTTGCAACCATTCGTATTCATCATTGGAATTTATATTCACCCCCTTATTTTTCTGAGTATTATTAATATGAAACAGCCAGGAGTGTAAGCGTGGATGCCGAAAGCCAGGGAGAGTTCAAAGACGGACTACAGAGGATCTGGGGTCCAGAAAACAACAGCTACGAAAAGAAATCAAGGGAGCCGTGAGAAAAGGCTGTAAATCAATTTGATTGTGGACCATCGCCATCTACAGAGCGAGGTGTCAGGTAAAAGAACGATCTTCAGTCCTTACAGCCGCAGCGCAGCTCCACCGGCACTCCTCGGGCCCGCCTCCCCTCACGCCTCGCCGGGCACGCCCCACAGGAGAGCT
>NW_010514456.1:0-652 GCF_000687285.1 Phaethon lepturus
TCTGCATCGGGCGGAGTAAAGCCGGAGACTGGTCCTGGACTTTCCCTGCTCCCTCATGCCGTGCTGCATCCCGAGAAATGTGGCCCCAAAAGGAGCAAAGCCAGGGGAGCGCGGCAGTGCTGGTGTGACGGCAAGGCTGGCGAGAGAGACAGGCTGAATTTCAGGCTTTAGAGAAAACCCTTCCCCCAGCCAAAGCTGAAACACCGGGTTTCCATTTATAATTGCAGCGTACTGTGCGAATCAATGCAAATAGACGGTCTGTTTGCAGTTGCAAGGGGAGGCTTTTGTTCTGCCCCAAGTCTGGAAATTTCTGTTAAGCTTATTTTAACATTGGAAACAACCAGGTGTTGCAGTAGAGGGAAAACTCGGCTTGTGTGCAAGGGGCAACGGACGTCCATCGCAGCTGCCCCGCGGCAGCTCCGGGTCGCCGGGCTCACCAGGAACAGCTTGTTGTGTTCAGCGGCGCAGGTCCCGGGGTCAGTCCTGTCCTGTGTCCCAGACGGTGGCTGTCGCGTGTCACCGAGTTACACGGGCAGGAGCACAGGGACAGCCAGGGCTCTGCAAGGGCTCGGGAAGGTTTTTCTGCACTTTGCGTCACTAAAACCAGGTAGAATAAACCCAGGTAGAATAAAACCAAGGCTGCTCCTGTGTG
>NW_010514457.1:0-1452 GCF_000687285.1 Phaethon lepturus
CACTGTCAGGTGCGTTAGGAGAGGGTCCCTCCTTCGTCCCAGCTGCTGCCGGCTGAGGGGACCAGGACGTACCCAGGGGGGCCTGGCCCATCGTGGGACCCCAGTTACAGAGGGACAGGAGAGGTAAAGGGTGATTACTTTTCCCCGCTAAGGGATTTCAGGCGCGGAGCAGAGCTGGGATGCGTTAAGTCGTTCTGTGAGCAGGATCAGATTTGGAGCCGCTGCCGCTTGCAATGACAGGATTTGTGGTTAGCCATGAGCGCGTGCCGCCTCCCCCCAAACAGCAGCAATGCCGACGTGCGGCACTGCCACAGCATCCTCCTCCCGAGGATTCTAAGGTGCTTGGCAGACGATATGGATTCCTGTAACCTCAGAAGCCCTCTGAGAGGGAGTAAAGTAAATGCAATAAAAAAATGGAAGGGCTAAGTGGAGCAGGGGGGTGCGTGTGTGTGTGTAGAAATAAAACTGCCAGAGCAGCATGTTCAAGCACGCGCAAGAAATCAGGGGCTCCAGGGCAGCTTCCCCCGCCACTAAGGTGGAATCCAACAGGCAGCAGCGCTCCAAATCCTCCGTTTGTTCCCCCGGCCAGGCTGAGGGTGCTTCCCAGCACGCCCGAAGGGCTACAGCAGTAACAGCCCTCGCCCAGAGCTCCTCGCCCAGGAAGCACCGTACTCACTTCCACAGTCCTGCTCCATACAGGGTCTCACAGCAGAGCAGCCCCCAGCCCTAATGAGCGGTAAATAACATCCTCGCTCTGCCCGAGAGCCTCAGTTTTGACTTTTGAGCTTTGGCAGCTGCAAGCAATGGCTGGGGGTCCCAGTGGAAGGATTTCCACCCTGCTGCCCGAGGGCTGGAGCTGCTCTGACAGCATTTTCCAAACATTCACTAGGCTTCCCAAACACACCCCCCCATACCAGCCACCCCCACTTTACAGGTGGACAAAAGAGAGACACAGGCCAAAAATCCCAGCACCAGTAGAGGAGGGAAGCGGAGAGCCCCAGCACCCGGCCCCTGCTCCAACTCCGACCAGGCTGCTGCTTTTGTTTGCTTCCATGTGTGCATAACCGGCTGATAAATGGATTTGCAGCCAGAGAGTGACACACAGTGCAGTTCCCGAACTGCTTTGGCTGGATCACTCCTGGGAATGGTATCGCTGGGCCACTTTTGCTCCAGGGGCTGGTTTGTTTTTTATGAAGCTATTGCCTAGAGGTGGGGGAGCTTTATTGATGCTGTTATACAGGATAAAGGAGGACAAACCTCCTCCACAGACCGAGCAGAAAGGTCATCATCCTCAAGTCAGGAGCTCAATTTTATCACCCTACCGAGCCCACGGATACCCAGGGAGGGCAGAGTGTGGGCCTTTGAAAGCAATTTTGAAGTAGCCCATCAGGGGCTACCACCTCTTGTGTTAGGAAGGAGCCCCGAGGGCTCCCCCCATCTCCCACTCTGCCC
>NW_010514458.1:0-256 GCF_000687285.1 Phaethon lepturus
CGCATCCTGCAGGCATCAGCAGGGAGGTGCAGCAGGGCATGAGCCCCCCAAATCAACATTTTGCCTTCCAGATTGCCCCAGCTGGCCTTCCCCTGGGACCTGCCGCTGCCCCACCCCACAGATGGGGAAACTGAGGCACGGCCCGGGGCTACACGTCCACAGCAGCCGAAGCCCTCCAAACCCAGCTGAACCCTTGAGCCCCCCAAGGGTAGGGCAGCGGGATGGACCCTACCTTCGGGTAGCACTGGCACCTGCT
>NW_010514458.1:584-907 GCF_000687285.1 Phaethon lepturus
CGGCCCGGGGCTACACGTCCACAGCAGCCGAAGCCCTCCAAACCCAGCTGAACCCTTGAGCCCCCCAAGGGTAGGGCAGCGGGATGGACCCTACCTTCGGGTAGCACTGGCACATGCTCCAGGTGATGCCCACGGCCACGAGCAGGACGCCCAGGGCGCAGAAGGTGATGTAGATCTGGGGCTTTTCCACGCTCATGATGAACATCCCCGTCATCACCAGGAAGAAACCCAGCATGATGAACCCGTAACGAAAGGTCTTCTCCTCGGCCATGGGCACCAGGTGGGAGAGGCAGGGCCGGGGAGGGGCCGGGGAGGCCGGTGTA
>NW_010514458.1:1116-1366 GCF_000687285.1 Phaethon lepturus
TTGAGCGTTTTTGTAGGAAAGCCAACCCCCGCCCCGCCGTTCACGCGCCAGTGGAGCCGCCCGGCACGTGTCCGGGTAACCTTCCCCGCAGGCAGGCGTGGCCGGACCCCACGTCTGGGGAAGGGACAGGGAGGGAGAGGGTGGCACGGTGGCAGAGTTGGGGACCTCGAGAGCGGGTGGTCCCGACGGGGCTTGCCCAGCCCTGGGGGCTGGAGCTGGACTTGGCCATCAATCAGAGCTGGCAGAGCCC
>NW_010514458.1:1980-2502 GCF_000687285.1 Phaethon lepturus
CTTGGATGCCCGGAACACAGGCACGAGCCACTGAACATCTCTAAACCCAATGAAGTGAGGCGTGGGAGCGGGTATGCAGGGAAAGCAAGGTGGAAGGGATGGAGATACGGCTGGAAGGGGCATTGGAAAGGCAGAGAAGCGAACAGGGCGGCACAGAGCTGGTTCTTCTACAGCCAGATCCCTCATTCTCTGCTGCAGTTTTTATTATACAGCTCTTGCTTTGAGTGTGCAGCCCCTGGCCTGATACGAGCTCCCCAGGGTTGGTCAGGGCAGGGAATGCAAAGCATCTGCAACCAGCAGTGGTTTTATTAAAAATACGAAGGCTTTCAAACATGCCAGTTACCCCCGCCGCTCCGAACCCATCGCCCACAGGACCCACAATCCTGACAGCCCTGCACTGATCGCTCGCAAAGAGACACTGACCCCTCCGCCTTCCCGCTCCTCGCCCAGGCTGGCAAAGGCAGGGGCTCAGTTTAAAGCCGAGGGACCGGGCAGCCACCCGCAGAGTCCCGGCCGCCCACC
>NW_010514459.1:0-6599 GCF_000687285.1 Phaethon lepturus
TTCAGGACTGTCTCCCAAGGGACTCTCGATATAATAATGCTTCTAAGGACGTCATTGCTTTTCAACTTCAGACTGGTTCTGCCACCTATAGAGGTATAAGGAATCTGTGTCCTTATTTAGATGTGACAGTACATTACCCATGACATTATACAAAGTTGTAGTATTTCCTGAGCCAAAAAAATAGGAGTCTGAAACATATTCCAAGTGTAACCCCCAATGGTCTTAATATGTGGGAGGGTAAGCAGATTGGCCAGACCTTCACTGCCTTTGCAGTCCAGCAATGCCAGTCATAAAAACACTAGCATATGTGCTTATTTGTGTGTATTTGAATATTCATTGAAATAACAGGAACTATGAGCAGAATATTTTCAAGGAAAACTTCTAAGGCACTGTATTAAATACAGGTCCTATGAAGCTGTGGAGAAGGCTAAATAACAGGTTGCCCAGAGAGGTGGTAGATGCCCCACCCCTGGAAACATTCAAGATCAGGTTGAACGGGGCTCTGAGCAACCTGATCTAGTTGAAGATGTCCCTGCTCATGGCAGGGGGGTTGGACTGGATGACCTTTAAAGGTCCCTTCCAACCCAAACTATTCTATGATTCTATGAATAATTGTAAAGCATAGTTTAAACTATAAAGGTTGACATATTACGTGTATCATTGTGTTTGGTAATGACTGATAGATTAATTCAAGAAGGTTGAGATTGTAAAGATTAGAAAGGAGATTGGCAAACAAAAGAGAGGAACCCTCTGTAGGTTTCTCTTTATATTTTTAAAGATAAGGCAGGAGGGATTGCTTCTTTTTACCTCTTATTTCTCCTTTTGAGTTGATCCCAATTCTGCATTTTTTAAAAAAAAATTAAAAAAGGAAATTCTACCTGGCCAATCAAAGATTGCCTCTGTGATAATGATCTAAAATCCATAAATCTGCAAGACCAAATAAGGACTTAAATATGTCTTCAGACACCTATTTGCAACATGATAATTTCAGAAAGAGTGGTCCCTATAGGCATTTCAAAATCAGTGCTCTGCACTGCTAAAACTCAGCTCATTTCATCTCTGCCTTAACTCTCAGCAAACGTGTTTGACGATCGTATTCTCAGAGCTTATTTCTCCAAATAATAAAAATATTGCAATGGACTTAGAGACCATATGAATCATTGGCTCTCCTGTATAAAGCCTAGCATCACATCTGTTGCTCAGCTAATGACAGAAGAAAGATCTCTGCTGTTCTGACCTCCAAATTTGTGGGATCCTAGGTTCTGCAGTGGAGCTTGTACCATGTGTTGCCTCCCACCTCTGTTCTTATTGCTTGGAGGAAGTAGCAGACTAACACATGAGTTGCTGTTCTGTGTGAGGCTCTCAGCAGTTGCCTGAATTACTCATCTCTAAAGCCAAATTTACTCCAAAACGTGATATAAAAATGGCACCTTTATTAAGAAACTGCCTGCTTCTCGTGTATATTCAGCCCCATGGGTGTTGGATTCAATTTCAGAAAGGTTGAAACTCTGTATGTGGGTAAAGTGAAGCACATATATAATATTTTCTTGCTTGGAGATGAAGCTTTTAATATAGTTTCTGTTATTTATGAAAGTTAATCATGTAGGTATAATGTTTATTAAATTGTGGCAGTTGCTAGTAAACTAATCAAGAGAAGATCATAATAGTGCTAGGTCTCTGCTTTCAACAATATGTATTCTGACTATAAATCATTATCCTTTAGAACCATAATCAATGTTCCGCTTCATCACATGCGTAATCAACAGTATACGTGTGTGTCCACCCAGACCTACTTATATACCCCCTGCCTAATTTCAGGATATTGAGGATGTCACTGAGGGCTTAGTATAATGTCTGGGGAGAGGGGCTTGAAGATTAAGAACCACAGTTGAGACTGCAGAATTATACTATTAAAGTTTTTCTATTTTGGGCTAAACCATGGAAGAGGCAACCAACTTTGAATACCACAATGCCTTTTGTTTTTAAAGAATCACTTTTAAAGCAGCCTTGCTTGTCAGATTTATGAAGCTTAATGTTATCACCATAAAACTGGACAATCTACAAAATATGTTTTGGTAGTGAGGAAGGTATATATATTTCATTTGATAGTCAGGATCCCTTGCAAGGCTTCAGCAGGCAACCATCTGAGACTGATTTTTCTTTGTCTCCCCAGGTTACTTAGATCTTTATTTCTGAGATTTTATTTGATTATCTATAGAACATGCAGACATGTGAAATGATGGTGATTGGGATACACAGTGCTAAAATTCCATCTCTCAATTTACAGTCACATCAATATTTCCTATTCTGATGGAATTACATCTTTTATACTCATCATTTAAACTTTCTTGGGCATTGGAAATCTATTATGGGGATCTACTTATATGTCTTACTATAAACTGCCGGTAAGAACATCAACTTAAGTCAGACTAAACAAGTTCTTGGAAGGAGATAAGTCCTACCAGCCCTTAGCTTACTGCTGCCATTTCTTACTTTATTTTGAACAATTGGGAAAAAGCAGAGAGTTCTGTTTCTGATAATAAGTTGTGCCCATTGGCAGGATTTGGGGTCTTTTTCCCCCCGATATGCAAGTCTGTCATTAAAAGAAAAAAAAAACCAACAAACCACAAACCAAAACCTAAAAGATGAACAAAAGCATCTTTCCCTGTGTGGTACAGCAAGCGAGACCAGCAGCAGGGTGCTTGTTGCTGCCAGTTATTTTGTTTGGTTGGTTTACCTCCATAGGGAAAAGAAAATACTAACCCTGTAGTTTAAATACTACAGCTAGTCACAAAGCAGCGCGCACACAGGATTTCAAGCATTGCAGCTCTGCGGTGACATTGAAGCAAAGATAAGCAGGAAGGACACACCAAAGAATTTGGCTGACACACAAACTGGACGCCTAGCAAGGACCACCACCCTCCAGAGATCGTTTGGAGTCGCACGAGCAGGGCAGCAGCTGCTCTGCTGTCACCACCGCTGGTGTCCCACCTGCTCGTGCCGCTGCTGCCGTCGCCCCTTTGCCTTGAGTCCTCTTCCAGTTATCGGTCGAGCTTGTTCAGTCTGTGTTAGCCAGGCAGTTCCCCTGCGAGGTGTAATAACCAAAACCATTCGTTTTCTCTTAAAGAGCAGATATCTGTACTGCTATTAATTTTAATGGAGCTGCCTGTCTGCAGTATTCTATACAGTAGATTGAAGTCAAATAATTCTTCATTTTTGTCCATTTGAGCCAGACTAATACTGCGTATGCCTCCAAGTGGAAGGAATTGTGAAGAAATAGGAAGATTTTTTAGCAGTGATTCTCAGTTTATACTGGAAATAATGCTCTCATATAGCTGTTAAAGACAATTCATCCACCTCCTGCAGACTTGGGTTTGTCATTACTAAAGCTAGTTAGAAATAATTTATGAAATAAATACTCAACAGAAAATTTTCGCTTTCTTTAAAACTGAAAAAATGAAATCTAATTTTGAAAGTTAAAAAAAAGCCTGACAGTGATGAAAAGTAACATTTGGATTTTTTTTCAGTGGTTTCAAATTTTCATTTAAAAAAATAGTAGTTTCTTTTAGCTTTGCATTGCAAATATAAATACATACATATAAACAAATACTAAAAAATAAAATATATTTTTAGAATTGTCAATACTGATTTCCATTATTTTAAGGTGTTTTGATTATTTTTAAATTTCCAGTTTTCATTCCAAAGTAGAATAAAGCAAAAATTAAAAAGTACTTTATTTTCCTTAAAGTAGGATTTCTGGTTCTCCTTGCAGTTTTAGGCAACAAAACTTTATTATAAAATTTATTAATAGGAAATGTGAAGTGGAAAGTCCAGAAACAACTACAGTACCAGTTGTATTTTGAGAAATTTTTCGAATGTTAAACTGATGTCCTGGGCTTTTGTTTTAATGGAGTGGATGTCTAACAGAAGTTAATGCTATTGTTATGTATCTAAGTCTATGCGTGCAGTATCAAAAGGTATTTTTTTGTCATCTTATTATTGTTTTGTGACCTTAGACCATGTGTTGTTGGGTGTAATCCAGTTCAACCTGTTGGGCAGGTACCACAAAAAGCAAAATAACATCAACATCCTATTGCTAGCTGCATGCAGTTAGTAGCTAGGATGCTGATTTTCAATATAGAAAGCTGTCATCATTTCTGGACTTGAAGTACCTGTGCTTGTTCCCATGATCTCTGGTTTTCATATTTTGTCTCATTTTCTCACATCCATCCTTCACCTCTCTGCTACTACCTCTTCTGCTGTAGCTCACTTGTTACTCCAGGCTGGTGGGTGAAACGCAGGAAGTTGTGCGGCTGGTTTTGGCACCTCCTCTGCCAGCTGGTACCCGCATGGTGGTCGGCCAGCTGGTACCTATGCTGGTAAGCTGGCCAGCCAACTACTGACTTCACATTACAGATATCCCTCTATAGGACTCTAATGCAGGTCACTGTTCTCCTACCCAGATGATTCTGCATCAAACTTCAGTTATTTAGCATCCTCTAGACCTTTCCTGTCTGTCAGATGCTTTTAAAATTGACCAACAGATAAACATATATTTGAAAAAATAGACAGAATTACTGTAATGAGCTTCATTTCCTCCGAAAACCAGTCTAGAAGCAAAAGCCTTCATGGTCAAGACTATGGTCCTGTTCTGTTTTACTCTGTTATCTGCAACAACACTCCAAATTTTCAAAGGAATATTTAATTTTAGGGCCCCCTACTGTGCTACTATTACTATAGTAATATTGGTATTGTGTAGCTATAGCATGGTATTATCCATAAATTAACCTTACAATATGATTTCTACAGCAACATGTAGCTTGTTTTCCCATATGATTTTCCAACAATGGGTTTCACATGTGGCTGTGGTCTGTCATTTAAAAGTTGATTTTTTAATTTCAGCTACTTTGTAGGCTCAAAGGTGAAAGATAGGCACTTCCATGATTTCTGTATTGGCTTGGAAGAGTTGTGTCCCTCTTTCTCGTGAATATTGATAGAAGTTAGGATATTGATTGCTTCTTCTGCATCTGCTTTTTCCCAGTAGCCACTACTAGCACCCTAGGAATGGTGACACACTTTTAGGTACTCAGGACCAGGTTTAGCCATTTAAGCATAAACTAATATTAATAATGACTGTCCTATGGTGTCTTTCTGTCAGCCACACACTCAAAGTTATTCAGTCACATACTTTGCAGTAGCATAAATTAATATTTTTATATATATCCAAGTCACGTTCGCCCTTTCTATACATCTAAACAATTATTTATGTATAATGTAGTTAATACATACTTTCACATGACCCTCATGTATTTTTGATTGCTCTTTTACACTATCCTTGTGTTAAGCTGTGTTCTCGCAAATACCTTTGTAAGACACTTGGCGGACTACAGACGTGGTATTTATTAGTCTGTTATCAGCCATAGTCTCTAACATACCTCCCTTCAATTGCACAGCTACAATTATTATATTCTTTATCTTTTAGTCCTTGACAGTACTGTTTCAGTAGCTATATTAGTCTACAAGTCAAACTTTTAAAAAGTTAAAAGTTGATGAGAAAAATACTTCCTGTAATTTATTTAGGCAAATATAGTAAAACAAAGATCTTGGGGAGAACTTGATCATACTCAGTTTTTGCCTACTACATAGGTCTCAGAGTACTGACAATTTGGTGTACTCTTTAATATGGGTTACAACAGTTTGAATTAGATAACAGGCTTCATAATGTTCTTGGGCTTATCTTTTTTTCTAGGTCTTGAGAGGCAGCGTGTCTCCATTTGCTCTTTATGGCAATCGCTTCCACTTAGATTAAGTTGTGTCGCTACTGTTTATGAATGCTATTTGTGGTAAAAAAAAAATTGTTTAGCACTTTGAAACCTGCCAAAAATTGACATAGACTCTAGAGAGAATCTCAGAATAAAAAACATGAATATTAGCTCATGCAATTAGACTAAAGGGACACCTAAAGCTGAAAAATGTGTTCCGTTGGAACAGATTTTATCACCTCTCACCCATACAAATTATATTATGGATAGACACTTATATAATGTTTTCGGTCTGTGGACTTAAATCTCTCTTCAAGTATGTGCAGAGCTTGCTTGTTTACAGTAAGTAAACGGTTTGAAGGAAACATAGGACCCTCTCCAAAAGAGGAAATTTTATCATCATCATTTTACAGCCAATCTACTGTCTCTTATACAGACCGGAGAGCTTGCAAAATGCTATAGGGAGGACTAGCAGCACCTAGAAATGAAATCTTGCTGCCCTGAATCATGATTTACAGACTTAATTGTTTTGTTTATCCTCTCTCCCTTCTGAAATGCTCTATGAAGACAAGCAAGAGTTACTGTCCAGTTTTAGAAAAATAATCTGAAACACAAAAAAATTAAGTTGTTTGTGAAGGTGAAGCTGCCTTAACTTAGGTATTCTGTGTTGTACCAGCTTTAAGAGGCACACAGCATCTGTACATTAAGATACAAGCCCAAGGGAAGTATGAGTGCTCAGAAAGCAAAACAAAACTAAGGTGACTCTGAACCCAATTGTAATCAGACTTAATAGACATTAGATAACTAATTCCTTTCAGTTCCTTTGAGGAGCTGAAC
>NW_010514459.1:6630-26298 GCF_000687285.1 Phaethon lepturus
CACACCCAAAGAAATATAAGCTGCGGGGTGGGGGGGGGCAGAGAGGTGGAGAAGAGGAAAAAAAGAGAACACTGAGAAATCACACCAGCTGATGTCAAGTATGGAAATAGGGTGATAATATAAGGAACCTGGTTTTCCTTCTAACTGCCTTTACAGTCAATAGAGAGTTCACTTTCAGAGGGTGGTTTTAAGGACATATTTTGGAAAAGCTCATCCTTTGTTGTCTGTAAGGAGTTACATGTGAACTGCTTCCTAATTTAAGCTCCAAAAGATAGGAGCCTAAAGGTCAGTTTGTGTGAATAGTGTTTTTACTTTCAAGCTATAGAGGCAGTCAACACTGCAGCAATAGGTGCATTTCTAGGTGGGCTGGGGAAGCAAGTTCTGCCTGTCATTACCATCAAAGTAGGTTCTGACATGCCCTTTGCTGCAGAAAAGAAGGCAGTGGTTATGGTTATGAATCCTGCAGGTGGCTTTTTTAATTCAAGATCTGTATAGTTTAAAGAGGGCTAAAAACACCCGGAGAGAGGGTCATGGACCTTCACCTAACTCACATAACGCTGAGAATTTCTAGGAGAGGTGATAGAGCATTTGGAAGATGCAAAACTTCATATGAGTGTTAAGTAGTAGCAGAATATCCAAGAAAGTTGTAACTTCAAGACTTAGTCTTGCATGAATGTTTACTAAAGAGTTATTTTGCAAAAGCAAAGTTGAAGCAAGGTCGTACTTAAACAGATGATCCATAGAAGTTTTGATAAGGTTGTGCTACATTACCAAAGATGAGGTATTGGTTGCTCCTGAGGGAAGGCGCAGGGTGATCGGTGATATTGCTTCATTCTGTTGCGTGAAAATGCTTCTTGACAAAAAGTTGGCACTTTTTCAAGGGAGCCATCCCCAAGTGGATCTAAATGCCTTTGAACCTAAGGCCACCTGTGGCATCAGCCCTTGCTCATTAGAAACTCATCACCTTTTCCTTGTTACTTCATAGGATATGTTGTCACCTGCAGTGACTCTACTGCTCTTGATTATGGAAATCTGGAAGCTGCTTTTCTGAAAACAGTCTATCAAATGCTAATACAGATTTATTTCTGTGCCAATACTACAGGTTTATTTCCTCTATTTATTTAAAGTGGGCACACTGTATTGTGTGTACATCAGTGCTTCTTTACTGGGTCTCTCTAGCGGTTTGTGCAAAGGTATTGGACAGGACTCTTGTGTAATAGTGGGTTATAAAGCAGAGCTGGTAATGCTCCACTTGATAAAGTCCTCTGCTCTTTCAGCTTCCACTGAACTTACAGCCACTCCTTAAAGCAAACTCAGGCAAACTCTGAATTTCACCAGCTTGGACTGAAAGAACTGTAAGCCCCTGCCGTACTGTTCAATACTGCGTCCACTTTTTGTCTGCTCCCATTTGACGGACTAACAGGTGTATTTTTATTTTAGGAAAAGAGTTTTAGAAAAATGCCTAAAAATCTGATCTAAAAAGTTAGAGGCAATGAACTGTTATTTAAATTGCACTTAATTGTCATTTTGACTTGAACTGATTTGAATGCACGTGTCTTTGTCTCCCTCAAAATGCATTTCTTCTAGATGTTTATCACTGTGACTTTGAGATTTTTATGGTGCTCTGAAGTGCTTCAGAGGAAATAGAGAGTGTTTTAATACTGCTGATTTACTCTTCAGGTCTGCAGTAATTTCCTTACTGCCTAATTATAAGGCTCGGTTTAATTTACTCTACACATAATGTTTACTGATGCACATATGGTGCCATAATTCAGGAAACTATACTCGTATCAGGTAGTTTTGTGTAAGGCTACAGTGTATAACGTTTTCATCAAATGAAGGAAAGTTTGATCTGCAACATAATAGTAATGATGGATTGTTTTTGTCTGGCAAAATCCAAAGAGTGTAGTAGCTATAGCTGCTTTTGCTTTGTGCAATAAAGACTTGATTTTTTTTTTTTAACTGAAGTTGTGAGCACAGAGGGTTGGCCTTTCACAGTGGCTTGTGAGGAGTTACAAGGCAAAACTCGGTGACAGCTATGTTGCGTTAGAGTAGATTACTGCACATAACTTGCCTCAAATAATTCCTCAAATAATGAGTCTTTGTAAAAGCTCACATATTTCAACAAATCTTTGTACTCACTCCAGGAACTTTTAGAAGATGCCTAGCTCTGTAATCACTGCAGAGAAACAAGTATGGAGTTTTTAAAGCTCTTTTTAATGAGACACTGTAAATGTGGGAGAACTTCAAAAGAAGTTGCCACTGAAAAAAAAAAACAACACACCAAACAAACAAAAAAACCCCAAAAACCTATTCCAGGAGATTTCTGTTGATGACAGTTCTACACAAAGAAGTTCCCACCGTTCTGTAGTGTCAACCAGAGAATGACCTGTAGTCACATCTGCTAAAGCAACTTATAGAAGCTTGGATTCATAAAGGCAGCTTCAAATTTTGATGTTCATTATCAATAATGCAGTAACATGAGGTAGGGAGTACTATAAATGTAGAGGAAAACATAGTCCTTTCACAAAGACTTCAGTAATTACGTCCTCCTAATGGATTTATGAGCAATGGCAAAGTATGTAGAATTTAATTTCCAAACAGGATTTCAACATTGTATTTGTTTCTTAATTGACATTAATTTTGCTCAGTAACACTATTTCTAAAGTGTTATAAGAAGTCTTTAATGTTACTTGTTATTAAGCAACCAGAAATATAAAAAGTTTTGTTTTCAGTTTTTGCTTTATAGAAATTACGTCACAGGAGAAGAAAACAAAACAAGAACAAACCCAACAAAAACCCCAACAAAACAAACCCAAGAAAAAAACCCAACAGACTGTGATCTCAGTGCAGTAAGGGCCTCTTTGAAAGGTGTGGATGATAATTGATAGTATCATATATCAATCATCTCTGTCCATGGCGTAGGATCAGATTGTGACTTTGAGTGGCTCTTGGAAAGGACAAGGAGAAATCCATTTTTGCAGATATGCAATCAGTGTTTAATCTTGTTTCAGCCATTGTCCAGAACTCCAATAGGTAGGTCTACCAAAGAGAGCTGCCATCAGCTTTCCCTGGGGCTAAATCTCTAGGTCTTAGAGAAGCTGATGATAATGGGGTAGATGGGAATGCAAGTGTGACACGTATAGCACTTACTCTACGAACCCTTTAAAGCTTACTGGATCCAACTGCTTTTAAATGAAGTTACTATGCATGCTTGTCATAGTGAGGATAACTTCATGGAGGGTTTTCATAAACAACTTTCTTCCTATTTGTGACCAAATAGCTATTTAACCTCCTCAAAACAGTTTTGTCCCCAATTATTTTTTTTTATTTATTGTATTTATAAAAACCCATAAAGCTCCAAAGCCACTCTACTTGCTTTAAATATCATTTCAACAGAGCCTGAGACAATGCATGAAGATACGCAATGTGTTGTGGCTCTCTGTTTCATCTGTGGATGTTTAATCCATGATTTTTATTCTTTGTTACCCTCCTCTTTGTCACACTTCTCTTTTGCATCAGACCCTCTAGGCTTGCAGTCTTGCTGACATTTTTGACACTTCACAGACTTCCCCAGTTTTCACGAGGGTATTTTTCACAGTCTTATTCCTCTTCTCCACTGGGCTAACCTCCTACAATCTTTCCCCTCTTCTTTGTTCCTACATGTAATGTCCTGTTCTGCAACTTCATCCTTCCATATTCTTCTTGCCACAACTCTACCTTCCCCAGTCATACAGAATGCAAAAGTTAATCTGTCTTTCACTTGTGGATTATTTTGATTTAACGGACTGTTCAGTCCCTGCCTGTATTTCTGTTCTCCTGGTTTTCCAACATTTTCTGATGGTAATCTCTGTACTGTCCTCTACCTTTTTAAAGCTCTGTATCATTCTTTATTGTTAGAAATAATAAATATTTGGTACTATCCCAGCACTCCAATCAGCATTAGGATTTTATTGTTCTATCCAGATGTGAAACAAGACCAAGTTCTTACCTTGATATTACTCATACATTTTGGGGATATGTGGACATCTGTCCCCCAAACTTTTTCTCTGCTTTTAGGTAACTGCCCTAATGTTGCTAGGAAGCCCGAGACTTGTTCTTGCCCAAAAATATTTTTTTTGAAAAGGCAGTATAAAATGTCTAAGTCACAAAAATTTATTAATCACCTCCTTCCCCCCCCCCCCCCAAAAAAAAAGTTCAGTGAGGATTAAGTACCTAAGTATTTGCTAACTGAGAAGTTCTTCGGTGCTTCTGGCCATATACCGTTTTGAGGTATCTTTATTGTGACCTACAACTAGGAGGAACTTTTTTGTGTGTGTCTTCCCTTTCAAATTTCTGGTCAAAACTTTTCACTTCCAGTTGCTTTCCATTAGTAAATTTATCCCCAGTCCCTCCCTGACTAGGGAGTTTTCTCTTTAGAGAGAAGAAATCTCACACACACAAAAATATATGAAGTATGATCAGTCTTTGCAACAGCATTTCTTTCTGATTTTTATTGTCTTGGGCTCAAATCTTAGATATTTTAATGCAGAAATCTGTACTTTGGGTGTTCCAGTGTGATAAATGCTTTAAATGTTAATCTTTTTGCTGTTTAATCTATCAAGATATAACTGATGGCAATAGCATCCATACCCCCCAGTCCACCAATTTTTGGTCACCTCTTCATGGGCTGTAGTTTGCAGAACTGACTGAGACTCTCTTTAGCACTGCAGTAGCTTCTAATGGTCGCTGTCTTATTCTCCAGAACTCAATTTCACAATATATTGGAAGAGACACACTTTAACTGCAGTGGAGTTTATTTTCATGTCTTTAAATTAAATTAATACCTGTTTGGGAGTGTTGTGCAGCTGCAAACTGGAGTTGGGTTCAGCTTGTAATGCCCATTAAATAGAAAATGGTGAATAAGATACTCCTTGGTAAACTTCTGTTACAGATAGGTTTATATTGCCAGTCTTTATAAAGTTTAACAATCTGTTGGAGTCATTAATCTCCTGCTGTGACTTTACCTTCCAGTGTCAGGATTAGACATTTAATTGTCTACTAGACTGTAAGCAGCACTGAGACATTTTGGTTCTAAAATTGTTATATAGCCATGGAAAACATCATTTCAGTGGGCAGTTTAACCTCTTTGAGCTCAATTACAGCTGTGAACCGACAATGATAAAACAGCCCTGAATAGTGCTTAGAACAGTAGAACATGATGCTATCAAACCCAGCAACTGACTCTGCACCATAAACTGCCTAAATTGACTGAACTGGAAAGACATAAAGTCTGCCTTGTACTACACCATTCATACTTTAAAAATATTTACGGGTCTTGATGTTTTCCTTTTGTATCTTTGCTGGTCTGGCAAACTTATTATTCTTTTAGCTATATGATAATTAATAAAGTTTTCTCCATGACAAAATTAGGAAAGACCTTTATTTAATGTGTTTTCTCTGCTAACAAATGGAGTTTCATGTAATGGAAACTACCCACGCTTTGAAGTCACCTCTAACAAAAATTCAGTGGGGTAAAAAAAACCTAACGCATTGTCCTATGAGCAATAGTTTGTGCCATAATATTTACATCAGAATTCAGAGTAAATTAAAGCATTTCAAAGACATTTGTTAATGCATGTATGAGCGCAAGATCTCGTGCTCTTTTTAAAATAAAACGTGGTTTTGCCGCCTGTTTTATGGCCATTTAAATTCAGGTCACAGACTTTTCCCATTCCCTTCTGAACTGAAGCTGGTTGTATGAAACAGTAAAATCTCTGGATGCATGAGCCATCACTTTGGCTGGACTTCGTTGCAGTATGCAGAGGAACATACAAGATTAGTTTTCCAGTAGTTTTTTTATCTGGATGAATAGCCCTAATGGGATCAAATAGGCTGCTAATGCTGAGCTAATACTTTTAAATATCTTGTCCTGTGCAATTAATATTACCTTGTCATGTATCCATTTCAGCTATTGGATGAATGTCTTATGTTCATACTCCTGTCACATTTAACAAATTATTTTGTCAAGTCATTCTTTATAGCCTGTGGTGACGGATAGCAAAATTTGTGGTCCCCCGTGTATTTAAAAACGGTTAACTATACCTTTCAGCTTCAATTCAAGGGCATCCTAAAACTCAGATAACCCGTTTCTAAAGAAATTATGATGCGTGTTTACATGAGGGGTCAGGAATATGCTACTGACACCTATGATTAACACAGCACGGGAAAATGAATTCGTTAATTTTATATTTATTAGACGTGTGACAGTCAGGATTCAGATTGTTTTCAGCTGCTGCGATTCTGAACTGCAGAAGGCGACATACAGTTACCATTAGAAACAAGATACCCATTTTGTTCCTTCATTTTTATTCAGCTATAACTCTACTGTATATTTACAATGGTAAACCCCAAATTGCTGGTTAGCTCATGCTCTGACTCTCTTTTTTATGGATTTCTAGTATGTGGTGGTAGACTGAAGGTATTTAATACTGATGAAAATAAGCTACGTACTTAAACATCCTGAGGCTTTTCTTACGGTTCCATGGGGCATATTGTTATAATCAGATCTATAATACCACATTAACCGTGATTAAAAATTGAATTGCTTGTTCATTGAACACAACACTCTGAAACAGATGCCTCCTTATGGAACGATATAAACAGAAAAATGTCAGTGTTCATTTAACATTGAGATAGGGTTTTTTTTCAGTGCAGTGGACGGCAGGTTTTATTGATAACAGCATTGAAATTGAGCAGGTGGATTTTTTTTTAAGGCTTTTCCCTGAGAATGAGATGGAAGCCACATGGGATTTTTAAAACTTTTGTGTGTTCCTGTTGAAATGTCACCATTTGGCATATTTTGGTCCAATGGACTTCAGGAAGTCTAACTGCAGGTACTGGAGTGAGGCATTTAACTTGGGAGTGGAGCTTCTCGGCAAATGTTGGGAGGTAGACATCTGCAGAGGGTGACTGAGCAAATGTGAGACAAACGTCTCTGGCAGTCTCTCGCTCTTAATGCTGGCTATAGGTGAAACCCTTCATTTAGTAGGGAAGGGTTGATATACATAGCGACTGGAAATCTATCAGCCATATAATGCGGCGTGCTCTGCTGGTGCACTGTTCTCTGACGCTTAATGTCTTAGTGTATTCTTTCTTTTTTTTTTTTTTCAATGCTTTGATATGTTTGGAGCAATATTAGTGTTTATCTTTGTATTGAGATGGTATCTATGACAACTATTCATGGATCAGGATCTCGTTGTATAAGATGCTGTGCAAACACAAAGGACTGTCTGAAAGAGCTTTCAATATAAGAGTCAGCAAGTGGATATCAGCAGATTGATGAGAAGAAAAAAAGAAAGAGTACAAGTTGACAATGTGATAGGTAGTGGCAACAACACACCAGCTTCCGAACTGTTGGCAGGTCTTTTTGATATACTCTCTTTTTCTGTCTTCCCCCCCGCCCCGTTTGTATGTAATACTGTGTTAGCTATTCTGAGTGCCTGTAATAATTTTGGAAGTGGAAAAATACTTTCTAGGTAGAATCTGAGTAAAATTGATTTTTAAGCGGAATTAAGAACCTTATTAAGAATTCTTAATGCATTGGCTGCTTTAGCTGTAATAGAAATAGGAGGAATACCTCATGAAAACACATATATGCTATTTTGCTTTGCTTGTTTTTATGGCACCGCTCAGGGATTAAATGGAAATATTCAAAGTTAGCTTTCTCCTTATTCAAATAGAATTGACAGTTGCCGCTGTCAAACAGCAAATTCGTGTTGGACCATGTATTTACAGTGCCCAACAACATAGCGGTCTTCAGCACAGTTGGGTGTTTTGATGACACCTTGTCTAGCTAGAGCTTTCTTGTCTGGACTGCAAAATAGATGAAACATCAGGAAAGGTAATTTTCTCTAACTAAAAATGCATGATTTAAGGAGACTAATGGCTAGCCAGACCTCTAGGCTGAATAGCTCTCGGCTTGTGTTTGAGACCACGGTTTTTCATTCTTAACAACCAAAAGGATGGGGAAAACATGCTAAATATGTTTCTGATCAATACTCCTGTAGAGCAATTAAGTTTCCAGGAAGAATTACTTAAGACTTCAGTCATCTTTCTGGCTGTCTTTCAAATTTTAGTGAAGTCTGACATTAATTAGTGGTTATTAGCAAGGTAGAGAAGAAGTTAGTGACATCATTCTTACAATAATATTGTTTCAAGCAGATGTTTTTATGAAATAGCAGGTGTTTAATCTTCAGTAACTTGTAGGGTGTTGTTTTTTCTGCTGGAATAAATTGTAGTATGTTTTGTAATCCACCTGAAAAATGCTTAGGAAGGTTTTCTGTTTATACCTGTTGGAGGCATTTGAAAGAGAACACGAAGCACAAGGCATGTGCTAAATGAAATGCTTGTTATTGCGCAGAATACTATTCAGTGCAGGAATTAGAGACGACTTAAAAATATTCAAGCTAATATTTTTAATGGTTGCTTGAAGTTAAGCTCCTTAATCCATATTTAGCTTAAGTGAGCTGAACTGTTTTTTAAAATAGTGTGCAGCTTTCAATTCTCATCAATTTGCAATGTATTATGTGGGCAATCACCACCGTCCTATATAGATCTGTTCAGTCCAGTGGGATTAGATGTGTGAGTCAGCATGAATGTCAGGAGGGTTTTGCAGAGTGTTTGATATTTGTATGTTTGCTGCAAATGTATAATTAGGAAGAAAGAAAGAAAAAAGCCCAAACCCCCATACAATGCTGTCAGATGCAACACATCAATGCTTAAATATAAGTAGCCAATGAACACAGTGGGAATGTCTGTTGATAATTCTCCTTTTATTTACTGGTCTGCTTTCTTTTGTCACAGCTACGGAAGGCAGTAATGGATCATATATCGGATTCCTTCCTGGAGACCAATGTCCCATTACTGGTTCTCATTGAGGCCGCGAAAAGCGGTAATGAGAAAGAAGTGAAGGAGTATGCTCAGGTCTTCCGTGAGCACGCCAACAAGTTAGTTGAGGTAAGTGACCTTATTGACACAGCTAGATTTCCACCTTGCCTCTGTAGGAGAGGCAAGAAAAATTATACACTGGCTCAAATGTTAGAGGTAGCATTTCTTTAACACGCATTTCAGGAGTTTTGGTCAACTTTATCCCAGTGATTGCCTGGCAAATGTCTGCATGACTGGCAGAGAGGAGCATGTGCTGTACTTTGTAGTTCATTAAAGCAATTGAACATGTTAAAAATGGTATTTCCAGTATTTTGTCAAAAGTCATGAGCAGAAAGAAGTAAATTTCATTTCAGCTGTACTAATAGTACAATAGATCTTAATTTTTATTAAATAAAAAGGCAAAGAGGTGCTTCACAATACTATGTCTGGTACTGGTCAAAGGCTGCTGTAGACTTGAGAGCTTGTTATGCTGCACTAAAATAGGGAAAAGGGCATATTGAGAAGGCATAGCCATAACACCATATTTACTGTTGAAAGGTCTGTATTACAAATATATATAAATAGAGAGTATCTTCTCTTTCTGGAGAGACCTATTGTGTAAGGTCAAATGATAATTTCAGGTCTTCAGGGATGATATTGAAATAGCTCTATTCTACCATGAAGAGTATAAAACATAATGATTGAAACCTGGATGCTCATTGAATGGACTTTTAATAAAATAATAATGATGTTCGTCTCAGTTTGCCCTTTAACAGATCAAGAACTATGAAAATGGTTCTATTTCTTGAAGACAAATATAACTCAGTGATTTCCTTGAGATTTTTATATGGTGTTATTGACTTCTCTGTACTAGCATTATTTTAAAGAATATGTAGCCCCTTTGCAACATCCTTTCTCTCTAGCCATGCTATGTGTTCTTTAGCAGAGGAAAATGCTATTAGGGAACTAGTGATTGACAGGTATTGAACTATACTTTTGAATGCCTTCTGTTCTTAAAACAGGCGTTGTCCTGTTTCTCTAGTACCTGAGCTGAAGCAAGGAGTAAGTGTTTCTTGATTGCTATTGATTAAAGTTATTCAGTTCCCTGACAAAATTGGGGGGTGAGGGGGGTGTATTTTTTAGTGGGAGTGATGTGCTGTTCTGGAGCATCTCACTCTTCCCATGTACAAAACAGGGAGTCAAGGTACCTCATTCAGGGTTTGGGACTTCGGTGTTTGCCATAGGACTTGTAGGCACCTAAAGGTGGGTGCCGGGGTTTAAAAGCTCTGCCTGGATTCTGTACGATGCTGAATACACTCAGGTTTCTTACTCTTACCTGCAAGAGGCTCGCGGGACTGTTGGCAGCTTTCAGTCCTGACTCCTCCGAATTATGCAAAGACTTGTTACCGCTGCCTGGTGACTGGAGCTGTGGCAATGAAAATGGAAATAGCTGGTAGGTATATGAAGAAAAAACCAACTCTGCAATATCCATAGTTATATTGTAGTGGCAGTCAGATTTGCAGCCTTATCCATAATATGCAGTGAACATATGTGGTTAGTATAATAGCAATCCCCTCCTCCACAGATTTGCCACAAAGTCCTACAATTACAGGTCTAATAGCATTATTAAAAAGCTAAAAAAAAACTAAGTAGATCTCTTCAAAAAGATAAGATGTAGTGACACAAAAGGAGAAAAAGTATCTTTTAAAGGCTATAGTTTAACACACATACACCACCACCCCCCCCCCAAAAAAAAAAAAAAAGACAACAAGAGAGTGATTATAGTTATCTAGCTATCTAGCTTTGTAACCAAACTAGAGTTTGGTTACTGATCTTGAACATTATCTGGTCAACTTTAGGTGCCCCACCAATAAAACAATGATGAGAGTAACAATAGATGTCTTGGCCCTAATACCTAATATTTTATTCCATTCGTGTTGTTCCAGACTATTACAAGGAGACCCTTAATGAATACTTATATGTCTCTGACATCTGGTACTAGCCTGTGGGTCCATCCTTACTCTTTGCCAAGGATGGGTTCTCTTAGATGGATCTTGGTCTTTTATTCGTAAGGTTTTTTTTTTGTTTTGGGTAATAAAATTAATTTCAAGTGCAAGTGGAATTTTGAATCCCAAGTTTCAGGTTCATCAGACTGCACAAGAAAGTAATATTTGGAGTAGATTCACATCCCTTGCACACTAGATTTTGCACTTAAAATGGTTTCATCTTTTTTACTTAATGATGCACGATGGTATCTTAGCAGATGGGCTTCTATGGTTTTACTATTTGCAAAATACTTGACCCACAAAATGTGGTTTGAAGATGAGACATAATCAAGTGACTATGGAATGTAAGATCCTTTCCCAGGCACAGGGCCAGAATTGCTTGGTAATATATGCACACACAGTTCCACTGAAGTATGTGGAGTTGTATTTGCTTATGTTAGAGGAATTTGGCACTGCAAATCCAGTACTGTGAAAACTCTGTAATATTAATCACTAATTTTAAAATCAGAATCTTAATTTCTCTTTGACACCTTACCAAGCTCAATAGAAAGCCTATCAAAAGGTCAGGAAAAATAACCCATGTTTTAATACTTCTTTATGTCAAAGCTACATTTTGCCATTCCGAGAAAAGAAAATGCATTTCTTGGTATCCGATGAATACAAATGGCAAAATTTTCTTTGCATAGTCAATACATTTTCAAAAATATATGCTGTAAGAATGAAGCTTATGGAAGTTAACTGCTTTTAAGTATACTGCAATGTGGACTATAAATCTTCTCTTAAGAGTGGCTTTCATTGTTTGTGTTTTCCCTTCCCCACCTCCTATCATAACATTTTGTCTTCTGGTTTTCACTGGACTTGCTATGATATGCCTCGTTTGAGAAGGATAACCACAAAGATGAATCCTCATTTTTCCAGACATTACTGACAACCAATTTTGTCTAGGGGTTATGTTGGAAACCCAGAGTAAGGTGTCATCCCCTGAAACTTGTGGCACTTTTTGTGTGATACCTATGTTTAGAAGCCTTCTTGTCTCAGGTTCCCT
The DNA here is from genome assembly GCF_000687285.1 of Phaethon lepturus. Lineage (NCBI taxonomy): Eukaryota > Metazoa > Chordata > Aves > Phaethontiformes > Phaethontidae > Phaethon > Phaethon lepturus. The sequence continues at coordinate 18,589 of NW_010514459.1, forward strand.
CCAGAGTCCAAGAAGGCAGAGCTCCACAAGAATGAGACCCAGCTTAACTATGATGTGAATCATCCAAAATGACTCAACTTGTCATACAGATACTTGGGGTAAAAAATAACAATGAAATAAAACAAAATTTAGATGGTACCCTTCCAGGCTTGGATGGTTAACTCCTTTTCTTCAGATCACATTTCAGCAGTCATCTCTCAACTTTTCTGCCTTCTGAAGCTGAAGTTAGAGAAGTGATGGTGCCTTTCTAGGTCATGATCTTTACCTCATGAATCCCCTTAAAGTTTTTAAAAAATTTATCTCTAATGATTGAAAGTCAGTAAAGGTATTGCCAGCTTCAAACGTGACCTTGGGAACTTGTTTAACTTCTGTATCCAGGCACCTTCATTTGTAGCATAAGGTTAATGAGAGATAATTCTAATACCTTCCACACAAAGGCACTTGACTGATAAATCGGCTCAGATTTATTCAATGCATCTATTAAAGCACTATATGGCAGCTAATTAATTATTTTTTATTATTCTGTTTAGTGAAACTTCCTTGGTTTAACTGTTAGTCCTCTGGACTGTTTCTTGCAAAATTGAATTGTTAAATCCAACCATTTTTTCCTGGGAGATGAAATCCAGCGTCCACTAAACTCTTAAGAGCCATGATAGCAAGCTGTTTAGTTGCTTTCAATAGGAAATATCAACATGTTTGAAGTTTAATTAAGAACTGAAAATTCACATTATAGGGCCTTCTAGTTAAATTAGTGGATTGGATCAGGATTTTCATGATCACAAGGATGGAAAAAAGTCCAAGAGAGTTCTAATGATTTAAATTTTGGGGTTTTTTTATACTTTTATGCAAGGACTTCACCACTTGGTGATCAGTGAACGTTTACAAGAGTTAAATGCAGTTGCATTATTCTTCCTTAAAATTTATTTCCAACAAAATTGGAGTGAAGGGAATTTTGTTCTTTAGTATGAACTGATGCAGCACCAAATTTGAAACAGCTAAAAATAATCTTTTGAAACGACAGTGCCTTACCCATTTTTGCATCGGTTAATTTTTATGAAGAATTTTGTGGAGCCTACATGCATCTATCAGTTTCATCTCATACAAACCTAACGATTTCTGGAGACATGCAAAATAATCAAAGTTATTTTCTAAAAACTCTTGGCTAGTGCAAGAACAGTGTTAAGCAATAGTTTATGGTGATTAAAATTTGATACAGTGCAAGCAAATCAATACTATCACAAGGTTGGGTAGTAATTTGTAGCAGATGAAACCTAACAGCAGCATTTCCCTTTCTCTTTTATAGGTTCTTTGTCCATTAGGCTTGCAGGAATCTTTATTAACTTTCTCCAGACCATGTAATTCCCACTTTGAAGAGGATACTGGGGTTACTTTTGGGAGTTTAGGGGTTTAGTTTTTTCCTTTTAAAGGAAAAAAAAAAGTCAGTGTTTGAACTCCACTATAAGATGCAGGCTACCCTTCATTATCCAAGAAGTGTATTATTTGTAGCTCCCTAATTCAGAGTGATTGTATGTTTGCCTATCATAAATGTGGAAACAGGCTTGCACACAGAAGACAGCAGGGGAAAAAAATCACTGCTAGCATGCACAGCACACAAAACAAGCACTTAGACCTGCTCAGTGACTCCTGCTTACTTGATTTGGTAATGAGAGGAGAGGGGGAAAAAGCGTGAAAGAAAATTTTACTATGGTGGTTGACAATGAATTTAATCTAGATGTACATCAACAATAACAGAACTAATATCCAACCCAGTTTTTTCATTCCAGAAACATCTCTCAGAAAAGCACACAGAGCATTTGGTTCATAAAACCCACAAAACTAGCTTTCTGTCTGGGAGTGAAGATCTTACTTGTAGATCTGCAATGCACGTGAGATCAATGGAGCTCTGACAGGCTACAGCGTGGCACTAGCTCACTTTCAGGAGGTACTAGTGATCTTCATAAGGAATATATAACAATGTTTTGTTTGTGCTTTTGTAAATACTGTGTAAATTCATGAACTGAGTTGGATTTTCATTTAAGACAGACAAAACCCAGAGTAACAAGCCTAAGAGGAAAAAATTTGGCTTATTCATTTCTGCAACTTTAGTAGAAGGAAGAGTGTTCCTGACTATGCTTGAAATGTTCTGTTCTTTTTTATTGAAGTGCACATCACTGTGTTATCAGAGTATACAACTAGCTGTTTGCTTCTGGTAATGAAGAAAAAAATGTCAAAATTCTTTCATAGCTTCTGTATCCAACTTCCATCATGAAAAATTTGTACATCCCTAAGTTTCCTCTTACAGACTGATCAGCTTTTATTCTTGTGTTTTTCTTTTAGTTGACATTAAGCTATATAAGAAATCATATTTAGAAGATAGTAATCCTTGGTTCTAATCAAGGAGTGTTAAGAAGGTCATAGACTGAGTTTAATTCAAGTCCTTCAGTTTGAGAGATTTTTATTTGGAATTAAAACTGTGGGCTACCTCTATGTCCTATTGCTTCATCTGCTCATTTTGGTTCTAATTTCCATCTCAGGCCTTTCTTCCCTGCATGGGCAACAGATGTTCTTAATTCCTAGTAAACATTATGAGTATACTGACGCTAGCTAAAACCATGAGTCCAATTATCTGCAATGAGAGCATGAAAAGCTTGAACTCTTTGCATTTATTCCTTCTAAGTCCCTGCTGCAGCCAGATCTAGTCAGTCCATCTCTTCACCTTGGAGGTGTATATGTCTTTGAGGCAAAGTGAACTCAAAGTCTTTCAGGATAAAACTCTGGTAATGCTGTGTCACTGGTGAACTGTTTATGCTGGCTGTTTTTCTTGCATTAGCCGCTGGATATTGGTCGTTCACTGGGATCTATGCCAGTTTCATCTTCTGGTTTCTAGATTAACACTGAAATGAAATCAAATTGCTTGATAGAAACGGTGAGGCACAGAAATGCCTTCTGCTTTGTGACTTTTGGAGCCTCTTGTGTACCCGTTCCTGAAGAAGATAGGTTATTAAATGACTTAAATAATCAATGTCTACATTTGCAAGGTTGCTTTCACCCAAAAGCCATCTCTGCCTTCAGGCAATACGGGTCCATCCCTGAGGCTTACAAAGTCTGCTCTAGGAGTAAGCAGTTGCAGAACCTGACTGTGATCTGCAGGCTGCATCGTTAACGCAGAAACGTGGGTGAAATTAAACAGTGTGGCAAAGGAGCACTTGGCTGCAGCAGATGCTGAAGGCCCTGGATGCTGATCCCTCAACATCTGCCCTTAGCAAGTTTCTGGTGAAACCCAGGAATCCAGGATGGCAGAAAGGGGAGGAGCTTCCTTATCTCACTGCTACCTTGGCAATATAGTTCTCTTTCCAAAATTTCTTCCCACTAATAAACACCAGAATCTGAGAGACTATTAGCATTTTCTACTCACGTGTCCCTTTCTTTTATTCTTAGATTTCTAAGCTTCTACATCTCATAGCAACACCAAAAGGGCTGAAGGATAATTTTATTTATTCACATATTTCTGTAATGTACATAATAAGCAAATGCTATACGAAGTTAGCAACCTGTGGGTAATGATGATTCTTTTATTTTCCTTCCCAGAAGGAGAGTACAAGATTCAAAAATTAAAAAGAAAAAAGAAAAAGCGAGTGGTAAATTGCTGCAGAATCTCTATGTCAACTGGAATGCATCTCCAGCTTTGGGACTGCAGACACAGAGCCGGTGCTGTGCTGGTTCTGCTATCTGATTTCCTATGGGTCGTCATACATTAGCAAATGACTGTGTTATGTGTCTTTACACATTGGAAAAAAAAATGCTGGAGAATGTACTGCAAATGAAAATGTACTTTAACCACTTTTTCACTTTTTTGCTGTAATTCTTTAACACAACTTTTTGTTGTATACTCTATTGATTATTTTCATGAGAAATACGGGATTTCTATTTTTCTCCTTGCAGAAAAAATTATTCCTAGTAATTTCACAATATTTTCCAGTTAGCTGCTTTTTTTAAGATAATTAACTTTTAACCATGCTTATTTACAGCCTCTGTAAAAGAGACGAAATCCAATTTCTCCCTTTTTAATCACTGACTAATTTTTTAAAAAACAGTTTTTCTAGTGAATAACACCTGCTTAGCTAGGGACTCACTTCTCCAGTCTGATCACGCTGCTGTGCTATGTGATTCATGTGGTACGTTTTCCCAAAATAAAATGACCCCGGCAAACTCTAGTATCCATTTATGTCTACTATCTCATACAATCCCATCACATAGCAGTCTATGTGATTTAAAACTTGTTAATAATATAATCAAGAGCTCTTGGTACCATATTAATGAATTGATTATATAAATTACGGATTTAGCTCCTCCTAACTGGTTATTTGAATTTGTAACCTTAGTACGCTAAGATGCCATATAACATCTAGGCTGTAAATCATGCCCTAACTCTTCCAGGGGAAGGACTACTATGAAGGGAGTGAATATGTGAACCTGTTAGTGGAAGGGGTCCCCTGGAATCCTAATGTCCTTTTACTTCGACCTTAAACACTTATGATAGACATTATTTTTATCTACAGACATGTCATCTTTTCCATCAGGGAAGAGATGAAAGTAAGTGGAAGCTCCTGAGACATATACAAGCCTTCTGTAATTACTCTCTCAACTAGTTTTAGTTCTCTCATTGATATCAGAGGCATGACTCTCAAATTGTCAGGATGAAGCCATGGCATCTGTGTGGTGACATGCTGTAAAATTCCCAGCTGTATGACTGCTCAGCCCACTCTGTTTAGCAGCTAGGAATCAATACTGGCAAGTGTGTGGTTTACCTACCTTCACTTTCTTTTATTTTGTTTTTTTTTAATTTTTTTTTTTCACTAGGCAGCAGATATGAAAGCCTCTTCACTTAGCAAATGAAATTGATTACTAGCATTTTGCAGTAATCAAGTCCAAAATTTTTGGCCACACAGAAGGTGATCTCTTACCCCCAAAAATGGATTGTGATTAGACATGGGAAGTTCATCAAGTTGTATTAACCTTTGAGAGAGGTTAATAAAAGTAGATGGTAACTGCCTGTCTTTCTGATAATCATATGATGCACCTTATTTTATTCATGTGTCAGCAAGGCATCACTTAAAGAGACTATCTTTTCCTTTCCTGTTGACTGTTCTTTCTAGCAACTGGAAGAAGGATTAGCATAGCAGGTAAGACAGTCTGTAATAAGCTACGCATTTGCAGCTAAAAGGGCCAAAGATTAATTTGAGCAAACCTATCTCTTTAGCCTAACATGGGTAGGATATATCAGGTAGAGATACAGCTAGTGCCACAGCTGACTTCTAGTAGCTTCCCTTGTCTTTCAACCTTTTTCAGGTGTAGTAAGGGCACTGGATAAGTTCTAAAGGTGAACCCAGAGGAAGGCTCTTTTATTAGTGTTGACTTCAAGACTGGTGTTTCCAATATTCAGAATGGGTTCTATCCATTAACTTAATTTCTTCATTTTATTTGACTGTCCTCAATGTGTTGTGTCATGCACACATCTTTCCTATGTCCACTTGTCAGCTGTGTATCAGGTATATATCCTGTATATTTATACAGGATATACATGTATATGTATATATATAGCTGTATATATACATATATATATGTGTGCTAGTGCCACAGCTGACTTCTAGTAGCTTCCCTTGTCTTTCAACCTTTTTCAGGTGTAGTAAGGGCACTGGATAAGTTCTAAAGGTGAACCCAGAGGAAGGCTCTTTTATTAGTGTTGACTTCAAGACTGGTGTTTCCAATATTCAGAATGGGTTCTATCCATTAACTTAATTTCTTCATTTTATTTGACTGTCCTCAATGTGTTGTGTCATGCAGACATCTTTCCTATGTCCACTTGTCAGCTGTGGGGATCTGAAGGGAATAAGTGTTTTTGAAGACAGGGAGAATGGCGTACTTGGTTATTCAAAAGTGGTGTTTTCTAGATAGCCCCACCTAGCTGCCCCCATTCTTTATGAAATAGGGTATGAGAGTAAAAATAAAGTGTTTTATTTGTGCCTCTGGTAACAACCCTAATCATAACTGATGCTTTTCCCAGTGTTTCTTTAAAAAGGATACTTCAACCTACGCTCTAGAAGCTGTATGTTTGGATTAATTTTTACTACAGAAGACAGGTTAACATTTTACTACTATGTAAACTCTTTAGCATCTTGGCCTTTGTTCTGTGACATATTAACATGGTTATATTTCAATCAGTGAATATTAAGAACTGTGCTTTTACATATGCATCTTGGGTTTCTCTTAAGAAAGAAGAGTTTAATCAAATAACCTGTCTTAGAGCATGAAATTTATGAGAAATAAGGGGAATGGAGGTGAATAAAAGAAAGGATGAAATACAAGAGCTATGCTGGTATTCCAAACTCGTAACACAGTAGGAAATAAAACAGATTATTTTAGTATAGAGAAAGGGAATTTGTAATTCACAGTTAAGCTGTTTCCAGCATGCAGAGCAGAGATAGAGGGGCTAGGACTATTTAAGAAGCCAAAAAGATCAGTACAAGCAGTAAGTACTTCTGAGGAAACTGAAAAGAGCATTTACAAGAAAATAGTGAATCAGATGTAAAGGAGAGCATTCAGACATGCTCAAAACAATCAGCAGAAGATGTCCAAGGAAAAACCATGTCGAAGAGTTGAGGACAGAATGGCATTTTTAATGATGGGGATTGAACTGATGTAAAAAGAATTTGTAATCAAGAAATTGCATGATTTTGAACAAAAGTAATAGCAGCTTTGATTTTAACAAACAATTGCAATCAAGTTATAGGTGACAAAATTTCAAATATAGGCCCTTGAGTAATAAAGCCTATTAATCCAGAACAAAGTATGCAAATACAAAAAGCATCATCTCCAAATACTAGTATCATAGGTACACTAGAGTTGTACAGGAGTCTCTGTGTTGCTTGAGCTTATGCAATGTGTGGGCCATAGTTTATCTTCTCCTGTTTTTTCCCTGTATCCCATTAGCTAGACTCTAACAAGCGTAGTGGTTATGATGATGCACCCGTCATAAGTATATCCTACTGCTTCTACTACAGTGTCAAAACTGTAGTTGTTTAGCTGGTAGTGCATGAATGTCAAAATAATCCTTATTGCCTAAATGTTGCTGGGCAGGGATGCTGCCTGTGTTGGCTTTTCAAAGTTCCTGTGGCAGATGGGTACGCTGGGAACTTTGCAACAAACTGTTTAGTGGCACGGCATCCATTTCTCTTGGTATATTTACAATGCCCTGGTGTATTTATTATTCAGAAAGACTGAAAATCCTCCATCCCAAGTTTTGATTAGAAACCTTTCACTAATGCTGAATCCATCATCAATTACATCCAAGTACCTTCAACAGTGAATTCCCCTCAGTACTAAGGTTTGTGACTCTATCTATAATCTAAATATGGGTATTTCATACTTTTTTAGCCCTTATGGTTTGTTCCACATCTTATCTGCACCTTTGTTAAGAAGGACCTTTCTTATAATAAATCTGTTCTCCATGTAGATACTTGCAAATTTTGATGCAACACCTCGCAAACCTCAAGCTTTTAAATGAGGTCCTTTTGTCTCTTCCCGTAAGTCACTCTTTTTCTTCCCAAAAGAAGAAAAGTTCTTCTTACCTGTGTGACTCATTTCTATACCACCTGTTTTCCCATCCCAGCAATTTCACTAGTATGTTCCCCAGGGCTCGGTTCTGGGGCC
>NW_010514460.1:0-5446 GCF_000687285.1 Phaethon lepturus
CAGTCACCGCCATCAGAGGCCGACTTCAGGGGTGGCAGGCATACGGCCCTTCCCCATGAGGGGTCAGCAGGGCGGCTTCGACCGCTGGATCCGCGGGTGAATCCGCTGCATGCTTCCCTCAGGAACGGCCTAATCCCTTTCCTCTCCCCGTGCCCCTAATGATCGAGAAGTTTTATGATTTCTGAAGGAGAAATACTGGGTTTCGCAAGTGTAACTTCTGAGGGAGGAGGGGGATGGCAGATCAGGAGATTAAAAAATTTCACTTCATCAGTAAGCTTTAAATTAATCTAGGATCTTATTAATCTTAGGAATTCTGAAACGTGGAGAGCAGGTACAGACTCTCTGTGGTACAGTATGTAAGATCATGCTTTCCACAGGGTGGACTGATGGAGGCCATGCCTCAGTCCTCCCAGCTCAAATGGGGCCCCAAAACAGTGCATGGGATCTACTTCACGTACCCTGTGTAGACACTTTGAACATTTGCAAGCCCAAGAACTACTATATGCAGAGCCATCCTTCATCACACACCCCTTGTGAGCCTGCCCTCAGTCAAGTAAGTGATGCAGTTGCTCTGCGTTACATGGGGTGATTCACACTCCTCCGACTCCCTGGACATGCAGGCATGCAAACCCAGGGCCACCTATTTCTCACAAAGGCTACAAGTGTGCAGAGCGACACGGTCCCACACCACATCCACTCCTGGAATTGAAAACATTTCAAGGTTAAACTGTCTTAAACGTGCCAAAGAGGCAGGACTGCACAGAGCATTTAATCTCATCAGCTGAAAATAGATTCAAATGGTGTCCAAACTGGCCTAGTCTGCCTAAACAAGAGCATACTGTGAGTTTCAGTCATAATGAGTTTCAGTCATAATGCAAGTGGTTTGTATACTTAGTGGATTATAATGACCTGTAGAATCATGGGGTTTAGATCTACTGGACATCAATCAGACATTTCATCTGTTTTCCTGTATACTTCAAGCCGTTTCATTTCACCTGTTCCCCTTGCTCCCTGCGAATTGAGCCCTGTATCTCGCTTTTAGCTACAGCCTGTCTTCCAGAAAGGCACTCAGTCTTGATCTGACACCATCAAATTCACTGTTTCCGTGGGTAGTCTGTTCCCATGGTTAATCCTCCTTATTTAGAGCTTGCACTTAAATATATCAAGCTGCAGTGCCTTCAAGTTAATGATACATTTTTCTCTCATAGATAAATAACTAAATAATACTTGATACTATCTCTCTGATAGTGGCTGCATGCCGCAGTTAGGTCATCTCTCAAGAGTCTGTTCTGTATGTTTTCAGGATACACTGTTAAGAGTGCTTTTTCGTTGTGTAAGTATCTGTTAGAAAGACAAGATGACAGTATGTGGTTGTCACACATATATCCATTTCTCCCTGGATCCATTTTGTAGACCAAGTGCAACTACAGGCAGTTGTGCACAACATGTACTCTCCCTTTTCATAGCTTTACAAACAGATTTTGATGCTTAACAATAATTTCCATTTATCTTTGATGCTGAAAACTTAAAATGTCACTACGTAGGAGTTTCTGTTTAAAAAAAAAAAATTATTTTCTGAGCTAGCCAAAAAGTTGAACTAATTTCTGCTCTACAGAGTGACACCTAAAGGCTAAATATATCAGCCCTGTCTGGCTGTATTCCAGTCCATACTGCAACTGCAAGTCATGCAGGTACACTTAAACTACTTTTTAAGTGGCGACTTAAATACTGCTAGCAGAATAGCTGTGGCAGTACCAAGCTAAGCATGGGCTGCAAATTCTGCTTGAAAACGGGTAAATATTCAAGTAGTTAACCCACATGAAGCTGTCTTGTTTTGTAACTATACTGCTAAATATTTCACTTGAAGTGGCTCAATATGCAGTACATATACCCTGGGGTTTTTTATGTCAACCTCCCTTGACTGACTTTTGAGGCTTTACTATGTTCATCCTTGCTCCCTGTCTTTGCCTCAACAAAGGCTTATGCAATTATGGCGAATGCGTAGGTATACATCTGCTCTTGCTCTCTAATAATTTAGAACTTATTAGGCCATTTCAGACTGTTTTTGTAGGAAGAAGATACAAATTTTACATGAATAAATAGCTAGAGGAAAGACAGCCTGTAATGGTCTCTAGATGCCTCCTGACTGAAAGAAACATTGTCACATGAGCACACAGCACAGAGTATACACTAGGCGCAGCCCTTTACAAACACCCTGAAATAAACCTGGAAAACATTTTGGTTTGAGCTTAACATCTATAAAACACCAGTCAGTGGAAAAAAAAAAAGACTTCATTAGTTCTATCCAGCCCAAAATGTCATGATTTTTTAAGAGATTTCTAATTACTGTAAAATCAGCATTAAAGGGGAAATAGTCTCAAGAAATGCTTTCCAATTACACAAAATGTTTTGCAGCACAGTTGTTTGCCAACAAATCCACAATGTCTATCCCTTCTTTCCCATGTCATACATTAGTTGCTTTAATAATTTTCAGAATTTCATTGCACTTTGGTACAAAGACTTGAAAATTACACTGACCTTCATAAAACTATTATCATTAAACTAAATGGATTCAGCTGGTGAGTATCCATTTGTGGGAACTATGAAAAGGGAATTGTTCCTTTCCCTTCTGTCAGATTTGTCCCTTACCCCATTAGTTATTGCTTTCTTCTGCTGCTCATGGTCATTCTAACCATTATTGGAAGCAAAAGAAGCTAAGGAGAAAACAGAATCAGTGGCTCCTCCACACGTACACTCAATTGTATTTCTGTACCTGACATTTAAAATTCATTATCCATTAACAGAGAGCACAGGTTTATCAGCAATGCCTTCTGCCATGTTAGAGTATCAGATCTGCTGCTTTCAAGATTAAGAAACACAAAGTTAGGTTAATATCACTATCATGAAACCCTAAACTGGCAGAAATTTGTGTCAGATCTGCCTAAATCTTTTCTTCCCAGTGAGCTCCTCAATGACCAGAAGGGGTTTACACTCAAAACACCAGGTTTATATTAAAAGGTAGAATAGAATAGAATACTTAAGCTCTAAAATAAACTCTAAGAGAGTAGATGAGATGACGTAAGGGTGAATAAAGGTTTTACAAACAAGATCTCCTTTGCCACCTGCGTGCTGGCAGAGTAATGTCAGCCAGCTGGGTGGCTTTGTGAGTTGCAGTAAACTCTGTATAATTCCTTCTAGTTCATAGGAGGTGTTTTTTGTTTTCATTTAATCTCTGAGGTCCTTCTGTTGTTTCTCTTAGCTTTCTCTCTCCTTAACTACAGGCTTCCACTCATTTCTTGCCACCACACCATTTTTATTTTCTGAGTATGCACAGTTACTCTCCAGGAAAGCAGCACAGGTATCCTATCCCCCAGGTATCCTATCTTACATAGGTACTGCTTTTTTAAATGCATAATAGTGTACAGATTGAAAACACAGAAATAAAACTGATATAGTCTATCACAGGCAACCATACCCCTTTTTAAACTTATTTATGCCTCCTTGAGCTGGCTACAAATGCATAGAATTAAAGCAAAAGACTTACTATCAAAATAATAATAATAAAAATCAGTAATTGCGTATGAGGAAAAAAGAAAACAAACAAACAAAAACAAACAGAAAACTGAACAATATTTTATGTAAAACACTCACCTTCAAAGCTTGAGGCCTTTTCTTTTCTAAAAAAAATAAAAAGTTAAGAACCATGAAAAATAACTCCAGGAAAAGCAAAGTGAAATATAATGAGTTACGTTTAATTACATAGGGAGAACTTGGGTGCTGAGATCCCCAGTATTGTGGTACCCAGCCTTGAAGTACCTGGCTCAAGGAAAGGCATTTGTAGTGCCAAGTTCAGTTACTGAATTTGCATGGGGTAGACAGTGGGAGTTAAATAAGGTATGTTCACGATTCCCAGAACAGATACAGATTCTTGTCTCTTTGGAGAACATTGAAAATGTAAAAGCATAAAGTTCCCCTTATCCTTTAGTCATGCTTAGTGGAATGTCAGCCTCTGGTGGGGACTGCCCAGTACCTTGTAGATTTGTTAAAGATTTGGGTGCATCCTTACACGTAGGAGATAAGATCTGCGATTCCTTTACAGGTAGCTACAGGTCTCCTCAATGGCAGCATGCACACTGTCAACTACTTGCAGAAAACTTTTGGATCAGCCCTGCTATGGCTACAAGAAAGAGAGTCAACAGGAGAATATGATGGGAATACAAAACAGGCAATGACAGATTTCATTACAGTGAGACTAGAAACAAAGCTGATTTTTCATGCCCTCATGCCTTATCTCTGTCATTCCTGTTATTTATAAGTGTAACGTGGAAGCATCTAAAGATTGTGAGAGATGTTATGAAACAACAGAAAATCTGGTACCACATTGATTGTAACTTACTTTAGGTACTATAGTTATGCACCTTGTAAATTTGGGGCGGTTTATATGTGAAAATGTGCTGTGTTTCATATATGCCTATCAAGCAGTCCTATGAGATGAAAAAAAATCATCACTTTTTCAGTGAAAGCTGAAGGATTCAGAGGTGTTTTGGTGAGACTAAAAAAAGTGGGATGAGACACTCTTTTTTTTCCTGCTCTTTAGTCTGTGTGGGTCCAAATGTGGTAGTGAGCACCAGTTTCTTTTCTGAGGTCCTTGCTAGAATTTAAATCTGTGTGATTTAGTGTACACATTCTTAGCACTTGCCAGAGAGACCATATATTTGGTTCACTGTAAAGACTTTTGTTCAGAGGAAAAACATTTCTATTTGTCTTTTCAGTGCTAAAGAATGTTCATGAAGATCTTCATTACATACGAGGGAATGAAAGAGGAGGACAGATCAGGAGAAAATAAAGTAACCTTCCAGTTCTGCTTCTGGGAGGCCGCACTAAGCTATAACCAACACCGGAAGCACATCACAGAAAGGCTTTTGTTGGGATGAGCATGTCCAGGATATACTATGCTTTCCACTCCATCACAACATAACACTTCTTTTTTACCAAGTCTTTTGATATGGTATTTAATCCCTGGAAGTAGCCCATGAAATAACAGGTAAAACTTCCACTGTGGTAAAAATAGTAGTAGCACGGTCATGTTGTATGTGAAAGCACAGACTGTAGAAGATCAAGATAGAAGACAATAAAAATCTCAATTTAAAACATAAACTTTTATTTTAGAGCCTGTTAATGGCCATCTGAGATTTGATCCCTCCTTTCTACACACCTGCAGTTGGCAACATTGTTTGCAGACTTTCTGCAGCCTTGTCTATACTATCAGTTTGTCTCCAGGCCGGCAGGTGTATTTTACCACAACCTCCCTACTCACCTACACTGTTTGCTAGGGCTTGGAGTAAACCAAGAGGCTCTACAGGGGCATTTACTGTTAGCCCGTGACTAGCATTTGCTTTCTTCGGGTACTGATAAGCACCAACGCAACCCGCACCTCGAGCCAGCC
>NW_010514461.1:0-17897 GCF_000687285.1 Phaethon lepturus
CCGGAGTGCTGCGCGGACGTTACTGGTGATGGACAGCTAAAAAACGGACGAGCCCCTGTCCCCGGGCGCCCGCGGCGCCTGGCGCGAAGTCGAAGGTTTCCAGGGAAAGCCGCGGCCGCTCGTCCCGCTGTCCTGCGAGCGTGGCCGTGCTGCGTGGTCACCCGCGCAGCAGCGTGCCCCCGCGCTGCTCTGGTCAGGAGCCGGAGTCTCCTAACTTCTGCCTCTTAAGGAGACTGAAAATGGGAAAGTGTCTAAAAACCTTCTGTAGGGCGTATTGGCTTCTACTCTGAATTAATTTTAAAGAGTGGGAAATGTGTTGGTGGTTTTTTTTTGCCCCTTGAAATGTTCAGGGCGTGCCTTTAGCAGTCACAAAGCACGTTAACTCTGCGAGAGACCACCGCAGCCTGTGCTGCAACATTCGGTTTGTCTGTTTCTCATTTGCTCCCCAGTGTTTTGTCTTCACCAGAATCACTCCAGGCAAAACAGGCTGCCATGGCAGTGCGAACAACCAGGCACCTCTCAGCTCTGTGCTTCTGAGAAAGCCACATTTGCTGCTGCTGGCAAGGAACGGTTTTGAGGGCTGGCTACCATGAAGGAACAGTCCTTCCCCAGAAGAACAGCACCTGTCATTGCTACCAGTGCGGCAGGAGCAGCAGCCTCCCCTCCTGCCTTTCCCTTCCCTCTTAGATACGATCCTCTCCCTGTTCCACAACTCTAGGGCAATGCTCAATTTTGCATACGCTTTTGAGATGCTTTGATCCTTCCTTGTTCTTCATGTAGATTTTGGAATGTGGAAAGTACATAAATCTGACAATGTTTTGATTTCCTTGATCATCTCTTTCTATGTTTATAGATGCACATGCTCTCGTGCCTTTCTATTTTCAGGGTGGCCGGGATGCCCACTTCGCTGTGTGTTGTTGGCAGCAGATGTTCAGCTAGCCTGTGGAGTGTTGCAGTTAGTATTCCTTTAGCAGCTGTAAAAAACCACAGATTTTGACTATACTTGCATCATTACCATCTTTATCGTGTTTACAACTGTATACTGAAACCAGTAGAGAATGCAAAGGAAAATCTGCATTTAGTGCCCAGAAGACTCAAAAGGTCTATTCGGGATATAAGAGAGTGGAAAATACTGCCCTGTGAACCTGCACGTGAAAACCAACTAGAAAGATAAAATGATGCCATCCTTAAAAATGCAAGTCTTCCACGGTAGTAACTGAAAGCACAAAGTATTAAAATGTTTGTTTATTAGTGTTCTGGGTGACTTTTGTGACATTTATTTGTTTATCCAGAACAGTACACCATCATCTTCTCTTTGAGGCTTATTTTAGAATAAAATAGAAAAAAGCATCTGACAGACACCATTGTACAATAAAGACTTGATTAAATGGCATGAAAGATGAATAATTTATGTTCCTTTTTAATGGTAGCACACGGTTAGAAATAGACTGTCAGAGTGTGCTGTAACAACAACCATTTACATAATTTTCTACTTGCAGCAAGAGTGACTGTAGAGCACTCAAGTTTAGAAATGTTCTTAAAGACTACATTAGATGGCACAACTAAGGCATCTTCTTATCCCATCAGAAGGTAAAAGGCTGTGGGAAGACAGACCTGTGCCTGGGTGTATTTGAGTGATAGTTATATGACTAGATATACAGAAATGGATTGGGATGAAGTCACCACTGATCTCCTATATCTGATTGGAAGTATGGGGTTTGTGGAGTGGATTCAGGTTTGACTTCTGAAGAGAATGGTGCTGTCTAGAGTTGCCTACTGAGAGAAAAAATATCCACGAGGTAGTTAGCATTTAGCACTTTTGGTCTTCAGAATGTCTTGTGACCATTGGTTCAATTCCCCATAACTTGCTGTGAAATTGAAACGTTAGTGTTATAGCTCTCTGTTTATTTATTTTATTCATCCCTTTTTCTTCCTGATTTAAAGCCAGGAGAGGAGCTACTTTTAGAGCTGGTATTGGAAGCTGTGGCTCCCTGTCTCACAGTATCCTGTTGATACCACATATCTCTTTGAACAGAAGACTTAACTTGAATTTTGAAATACTGAGTGAGAAGAGAATTTGGCCTTAGCAGCCCTGTATAAATCCCACAAATGAAAGACAAAATACTAAGGCTTGGCTGACATTTTGGTCCTCAAGCTGATGCGAGTTTGCTGCTGTGCCAGAAGTTGGATGTTGTAATCTGACTGGAAAGTTAGCTTTTCCTTTTCTTCGTCTTGCTGCTGCCCAGACCTTTTTGTGCACTTTGAGCAACAGTCCAGTTTTGCTGATTTTAAAGAACAAAAATTATTTTAATGAATTAAAAACTTGTTGTTCCAGGTTTAGCATTTTACATCAGGGTTGGTGGAAAAGCTACTACTTGTAACTGCTTCAGGTGAAGTCTCACTGTTTCCCTGGATGGAAGGACTATCATCTAAGTGTAACAAAAGACATCAATTCTTGCCTACTGTGCCTGTTGCCGACAGTGGGTAATTCTGCACTGTGGACCCGACAGGCAGCTATGCATTATCACTGCAGCTGAAGTGCTGCAGTAGTTACCCTAAGGCTTTCTACACACATTTCCAGAGAAACTCCATTACAGATCATCAAAATCCGTTTTCATTTTAAATCAGGTATTTGTAATAACCTTGTGGTTTAAATAAGTTCTTGTGCCTGATGTATAAATATTTTATTGGTTCAGTTTTACTGAAAACCAGTTCAGGAACACAGGGTAGTACTTCAAACTGATTGTAGTACAGCTTAACATTTTTAATATTTTTATGATATCTTTGCACACAGTGTTTCAGAAATGTCCTTTTGCTCCTGTGCCTGCAGGAAAGAGCAGTCACTCATAAAACCTGTCTCAAAATTGCATGCACGGATCAAACACTTCCACCTGGCATGCTGCCATACCAGCCTGGAGCAGAAAAAAAAGTAAAAAATAGAAGAGTCGTACAGGTTTTGAAAGCGGAAAGAAAAGCCTAACAAAGGGGAAAATAAGGGAGAAAGATCATGCCATGTACTGAATAAACAGGAAGAATAGGACAAGCCTAAACCATCTTCATTCCTTTCCTGAAAGCATTATAGAAGCAATGACAGCAATGTAAGTCTGCTGTTCCACCGAGCGGTAATTTATTTTTAGCAGAAATCAGGAGCATTACCTGGCAAAAATAAATGTGTCAGTAGAGCTCAAAGCAGATGGAGTGCCTGCAAACGGAGGTGGCCTGCGATCCTCGCTCTGTTTCAAAGGGCGACTTTGGTTGTACATCCATGTATTCAGCGGTGTTTGCTGTGGGTGGTGTATTCGTCCTTCTTTAACACAGCTGGGTTCCTGGGTATGGTGAATGTTTCTGATGTTTAACAATGAGCCCTGCAAAAGGTGATTTTTTAAAAACATCTCTTACGAGTATCAACCTGAGAGTAAACCAGCAGCGTGGAGCTGCACAACTGGTCTCTCCCCTGCCGTTTTTAAAGGGGAGGCCAATGGGGAATTGCAGCGACAATTGCTTTCGGTGGGTATTTTGCTGTCGCTCTGGGAGCCAGGGATAGTGTGATTTATTTTGTCCCTCCCCAGAGGGCCTCTTTGCATCTTCACTCTCAGTTCCTTTCTGAAATGAAGCACTGAGTCTGGCTTCATTCAGCAGTTGGGATCCAGCTTCCTAGAATCACAGAGTAACAGAGGTGGGATGGGACCTCTGGAGGTCGTACAGCCCAACGCCCTGCTCAAAGCAGGGGCAACTTCAAAGCTAGGTCAAGTTGTTCAGGGACTTGGCCAGTCCCATTTTGGACGTCTCTGAGGACTGAGGTGCCCCAGCCTGCCTGGGCCTCAGTTCCAGTGCTTCACTGCTTTCACTGTGAAGATTTTTTTCCTTGTAGCTAATCAGAATTTTCCTTGTTCAGCTTGTTATCTGTTGTGTCTTGCCCCTCAGGACTTCTTTGCACCATCTGATTATATTCTTCAAATCTCATCAGCAGAGAACTAAATGCATTTTTTTTGCATTTGGTAGGGGTTGTGCACTAGCTTGCACCCTTCACCTGGGGTGGTCTTTCAGGGTTTGGTATCCAGTTTGAGGAATACAGCATTCTGACAACTCAATGAGGTAAGGGAAATTCTGTAGTAAAATGTTATTGGAAAAAGACATTTTGGGCAGCTTCAAGAATGATACTAATCACATTGTCGGTGCTATGAGGAAGCAGGATATCAGGAAGTGGCTACAACAATTATCTTGGCTCTAAAGGGGCCGATCCCTTTTCCAGCTGTAGATCATCATGTGCATTTTTCAAACTTATTTGTTAATAATTTTTTTAAAAAATAATTTTAATTTTAAAAAGTAACTACATTTGCAGTTATGGTGGCTGCCGTGCAAAAGATACAGTAGGCTTCAGGGGAAGTAATAGAGATTAAAGTTGGGAGGGGAGAGGAATCTGCCTGCATTTTTCCAGAAAGAGAATAGCTTACACTTAGCAACAGACAAAATATTATTTACATTATACTACTGGAACAATGATAACCTGGTTTCATTTTATCATATATGATACTTCTGAAATTAAAGACTGTTCAGACATTGGTAATTGGATACAGCCTTTCGTCTTTACTTGAGATCACTGGAGTCAAGAGATGGAAAGCCAATGGATGGTCTGTAAAACCAGTTGGCTGATTTATGTTGAGAACTTGCGAGGCAAATGTGAATGTTAAAGAATAATAATTTCTCCAGCAGTGAGGAAGAGCCACTAGTGCCAATGACTAGAAGCACTGGTGTTATCTTCTTACCATGAGGATGTACTTTGGAGTGGAAAGTAGTTATGGAAGACAAAATTAGAAATTTAGATTTAGAACCAAAAGCAGACTCTGAACCAGTCCCTTAGATGTCTCGGGGCCCAGGGTTAGATCAGGTCCCATTTCCACTTGTAACAAGGAAGTTTAGAGAGAATACCAGACAAAAGTGACCTCCTTCTCACTCCTATTTACTTTCCTGCGGTTTACCCTTGCCAAAATGCTGGGAAAATAAGACCCAGCTGTATCCTTTGGGGTTTGAAATTTGTATTTGATGAAAAAATATCAGCATATGTTATTTTTTTTCTGTAGAAGAAAGATGAGTTAGATTACTGTTTTCCTTGGTTAATAAATAGAGTTATTATCTCAAGTGAACCCACCTACATAAATATTTACTGTTTGCTTTATACTGTATTTTTAGTTTATATTTTTAAACAAACCAAAAATGTATCTGTTCTATCCTCTTACCGTCAGTCTTGTTTGTCTGCCCATCCCTAGACAGTGTGCTTCTCAAAAGAAGGAAAATACTTTCCCGGTGGCTTGGAAAAGAGTTAGCTTGGGCATAGCCACAGACAAATAATTGAGAATGCAGTCTAAGTAATATATAACTAATATAATAATTTTAAAAGATCTGAAGTCTGATGGCTAGATCCAGTAAATTATTCTGCTCTTCCAGGTAGGTGCCCTAAGCAGAAGATAACAGAGTCCCAGTTTGCTGCCTCTGAGCCAAGGAGTGGTGGATTCCTGTCTTGAGTCGGGGACCAGTCTACAGTGCGGGACGAAGGATTGCCCTCGCCCCAGCTGACCTGCAGCCGGACAGTAACAGTACTCGCCTGGACAAACAGGCAGTGGGGACTGACGGCAAAAATCATACCGGTGTTTTCCAGTTACAGGGACTAAGCTTTAGCCACTAGGCTATTACATGGTAAGATAGGAACCAGCAGAAGGAGCAACACTATGTCTTACAAGAGAAATTGGAGCTTTGTTTATGGTGTTCAGGAACTGGGGGTAGGCACCTCCCTCTGAGAGATCCTTTCGGTCTCAGCAGAACAAAGCTGTGCTCCTGTGCCAGGCTTTTAATCAAAAGCAAAGGCTGTGACCATTTCCAGCAGTTCTGCATTAGGGGTGCCCTTCTTGCCCTGTGGAGCTTTTTAGAAGGTCATTTAGGGAGCCCAACTCTAGTTTTGCCCTGGATTGGCACCTGCGTGCCTTCCTTGGCTCTGGATTCCTGCCCAGGGCTGGATCTAGTTTGCAAGTCTGAATAACCTGCATATTCAGTTGCACAGATCAATGACGCCCCGGTGGCACGGGCCAGGGAGCTGGTGCGAGATCACAGGTTTCCCCACAGATAGGCTGTGCCTCTGAGGAACCTCCAGAATGATCTGGGATCATCAGGAAGACGTTCAGTAAGTGTAAGGTGATGGCCACTCTGCTCGTCTGGAGCTCACGGCATGTGATTTTGGGCTTGCAAGTTAGCAGTCCAGGCACCATCCTCTTTCCCCAGGGTCGTGTTACTCAATGTGTTTCAAATGTCCTGGATCACGCCCCGATTACAAGCTAAGTGTTTCAGAGTAGTATTTTGGGAGGAATGATTATTTCTTCAACCAGCGTTGGTACTAAACTCTAGGACTAAACACCAGCCACATCAGGCTGTTACTTTAAAACTTCTTTGAACTTTGGATGCATCCCTGCAGCCCACAGCTTTGTATAACTGCAGAGGTTTGTTCAATTTGGCTGGATGTTATATAATCAGTTTCTTATTTTCCTTTTGCCTGTGATCATGTTCTGTAGGCTGCCTTCTTAAATTTCAGCAACCCTAAGGCAGCCTGAGTCATGTGTATGAGGCTCTTTTTTACACTGTTGTGTAAGGTAGTGAGTTGCAAAGGTCATGGGAATGAGTTATTTTAAAACTGGAATATGCTGGGCTCTATCCAGCTTAGAATAGATGAGCTCAGAAAGGCATTTACGTTTTAAATTACAGCTTTGGTTATCAAGGACTGGTTGACTTCAAGTCAGTATTTCTGTCCCCTTAGCAAACTGCAGTAGCACTGAATATTCCTGTTTCTTTTATATGTGTTGCTGATAGAAGCATGCATTCACATGTGAGACTATGGATCAAATATTTACTTTCAATCCTCAGAAAACAAGTGCATTCACAAATATTGCCATCATAGGCACAGTCTTCATACACATTCGTTTTCAGCGCTCACAACAATTAATCTCCCATACCATTTGTTCTCAATGGAAGACATTAGATTCACGGTCGAAGTGTGTACTTGAGTGCTTTGTTCCACCCAGTGGACAACTGGGTTGCTCTTGCGTAATCTGGCTCAGTCATACCAATGCCATTCAGGCAAAAGGCACAAGAGCGGGTAACTGTGGAAGTCCTTAGGGCAGGTCTGTATGTTTCTATTCTCTCTGTCGCCTGTCTGGTTTAAGCCATCCAGCTGTACCATCATTTATAGGAAGCTCTTTCTTGTCCTTCATGTCCCCTCCCAAGTCACCACCCATGCACAAGTGTCTCCAGCCATACTTTGAAGTGGAAGTGCTCTAAACTACCCCAAAAGCAATTTTAAACTTGGATAATTTCATGAAGCACTTCAGGGCACGGCTCCACAGACCGCTCAGCAGCCAGAGCAGGGCAGGCAGCAGTCTCTGGCAGAAGGGAAGGACATTGCTGGGGACTGGGGGAGCAGGAGGGAATAGAGTCTCGCACCCTGGGAGTGATTTTTGTTCTCTTCATCAGCCTATGCAGCTACCCCAACATCATTTTGGCCATTTGCAAAATCCTGTGTGCGCAGTTGTAATTTCCTTCCATTTTCATGCAGCAAAATGTAATCAGCCTGTGATCACATTGACTCTTGTTGAAAACAGCAAGAGAAAGTTATGGGATGAGAAAAAAAAAACATTAAATTGGTTTCGCAGGAGGAAGCAGTCAAATTACTCCGATTACCGAAAACCAAAACAGTACAACCAACCTCCCAAAATATTGCAACCAGTATCACAAAATTAAGTAACAGCATGTTCCCTACAGGCTGGTAATACAGTGGTACTGGTAAATGATAGAGACAGAAAGTGGTTAAACCATGAGTTGTGGAGCCACACATGTGCAGAGAGGAAAAAAACCCATAAAAAAAGAAGGGTAGAAATGCAAAAGGCACAGTAAAATGCATTCAAGGACATGACATGGAAAGGAAAGGCAGCGTCGGGGCAAAGGGTTTCCTAGAAAAGCCTTGAATATGAGCACAGGTGGGCTCTTGTTGTTTGCCTGCCTGCCTTTTGCTGTGTTCAGAAAAGAAGAACTTTTTACGTGTCTTTTTAAATAAAGGACTTGCATAAAGAATAACGCTTGAGTCTCTTGAAGTATACCCAGTACCAGCATCATGACTCGAGGTTATTGCTAGGATCAGACAGGAACAGCTATAAAAGGAGAGCTGGTATAAGGGGGAGCAGGGGTTATGAAGCTGTAAGGTTTTAAAGATGTTAGCGCAAATAAAAAAAAAATCCCAGTTATTTTCCTAGATTCAAGTCTTTCTGTTTTGTATTTGCATGTGTCAGTGGGTAAAATATGTAAGATTCAAAGGTTTGCATGTTTCTTGCATGGTAATAATGAAGGGGTGCCTTACCCAGAGTCAAAAAGCAATGCCTTCGGTTAATCTGGAAGCCACTGCTTGAATCTGCCATCACCTGGAAGCTGGTAACAAGCTTGCTTTCCTCCAGAGGAGAGCTATAAAACCAAGCAAGAGAAATCTGCAAAGAGAAAGTCTGTTCACTTCTCTAACACTGCTTTTATCCTCTTGAACTATCTCGGGTCGAGCAACTGGAAGACGGCATGTTCCATAGGCAGACGGCTCCTGGCAGGCAGTCGGTACAGCTGTGAGCATGACACTTGGTGCCAAACATGAGTCTGTAATTTCTACTACTCTCCAATTGTCTGCTTTTTGAGGACACCATTTAGTCATTTCCTGGGAAGACAAAGGGTGCCCATCAGAGCTAATGATACTTTACTTGAACACGCGTTGCTGTGTGGGAAGCTGCTATAACACGCGCTTTGGAAAATGAGCACGACTGATGCAAAATGACAGCAATGATGTTGATGCAGGAACGTGCTGCCAGGCAGTTCTCGGAGTTCCTGCATCCTTTGTCGAACAAGGAGGACTTTTCTTCTGCCTTACTCTTCTCAGCCATCTAAATCAGAGAGCAAATACACATGCCTTGGGAGAAATGAGAAGTGTGTTAGTTTTCATTAACTTTTAATTTGAAGCCTGCATAACTGAATTAAACCACTGTAGTAATCTGGAAAGGGTATCTGAAAGCCCTGTTGAATCAGAGATAATTCCTCCCCTCTCTCTGGAAAGTACATAGAAAAAGGTGCTTTGTTCAGAGGCACAGTATCCCCACTGGTGCTGGCAAAAAGTCTTCTCCACTCGAGCAGTGGGAGCAGCTCTAGAAAGTAATTTCAGGCGCTGCAACATTCCCGGGGCTGTAGTAAAGGTCAGTGTGTTGTGTCCTTCAGCTGTGTCGAGTTTTGATTAGCAAATTTGCATCGTCGACAGCTCTGAACTGCTTCCAGACGGTGACATATCAGGGCTCCCACATGCAGAAGTGCACTCCCCGTGCCCAGCTTGTGCTCAAAGGCACCGGACTTGCCGCACAGCATTTAAGCTGTAATGCTTACTGCAGCAAGGCTCACACCCAAACATTCCAGTCATGTCAGAAAAGAAATGTTTAAAAATATTGTTTTGCAGCCAGGTCTTAGTCAAAAAAAAAAAAAAAAAGGCTGGTTTCAAATACTTCAGGATGACCTATGAGAACAGACAAACCTCAGGGTCTCAGATGCCTCCCTGCAGGGATTTTGTACGTGAAACAAGGAAAATTTGACTAAGGAGGAAGGGACCATAGACATGCCTGAGTCTCTCCCCACACTGTACCATTTTCCAGGGTCATTCCTTAAGGCTGTCTTTACAGCACTTTCTTCAGAAAAGAAGAACTTTTTACGTGTCTTTTTAAATAATGTGTGCCAGACCCTCACATTTTCAGGGTTTTAGCATGCCTGCAGCAGTTGTAATTCTGCCAGGCACCTTGCCGCCTCTACCTTGTGTTTTGTGACCGTGTCCAAGCCTGTTTGGCCTCGCTGACAAGGCCAAATCATCAGGTGTAATGTGATGTTGGGAAGCCACATGTCCCTGACCCCGTTAGAGCTTCCGTGGTGAGAGTCCTGTCACAAATCTGCCCATCCTTGTGAGCTAGAAATTCCTTCTTTCTGTGTGCAGCCGCCACTAACCCACCTTGTGTGGCTAAGGATTAGGTTAAGGGTCTGTCAAGTATAGCTATGGTGCGGTTGCTTCCATATGGTGCATTGGTATAGTGAATGTCGAAGTAAATACAGGATCTGGAGCATTCTTCCACTTCTTTTGGTCACCAATGAATAGCAAGTGAAAGCTCATTCACTAGCTGCCTCAAACCAAGCAGGTACATCAAATATATAAAGAGGAAGTGTTTGTTTCTGGTGTTTGAAAATTATTATTTTTCTTCCTTTTGCTTTATCCTCTGTCAGCTACAGCTACTTTCTGCACCAGAAAAAAATAGAGAAAGATGCTGTTGGCAGCAGAGCTGAACGTGCCACGTGCCAGGGAGCAGCTGCCGAGTGAAGCACCTCCCTGGCAGCCCAGAACATCAGAGGAGCTGGATGCGGAGAGGAAGTACCACTCTATTGATCCATCACTTCTGTTTTGCTTTGTTTTGTTTTCTGTTAATACCACGCTACTCCCTTATTCGAGCTCACGTATGGGGCAATGTGGCAAGCCAAGGCTGCTGACGCCAACGAAGGTGGGAGGGAAAAACATGCATTTAAGTGAGAGAAGAATTTGGCCCAGTGTCACCTTTTGTTTTTTGTACGACCAAGGAAAACTAAAATACTGGTTCTGACAGCACCAGCTTGTAAACACTAACTGCACAATTTCAGGACATTGTATTAGAATTTATGTTAATACTTAACTTCTGATTTCACCTCTTTTTTTTTCTTTTGCCTGTCATCTTGAAATGTGTCTCCCTTAATGCCTGGCCGCTCTGGAAAGACGTGCCTCTGAGGTCAACATGAACAGGGAATGCAGTGGTAATGTCAAATGATTTCTGCAAATACGACATTCTTAGAAAGTTCAATTTTTGTAGAAGTTCATGTCTTTGAAATGTTTGTAAGCCAATGATGTAGATAATTTATTCAGGCTTCCTGAGTGTGCTATTTTTCTAAACTCTCAGTTAAATACTGTGAATGAAGGTTGCCATAGTGACAGCTGAGTTCAGAAATTAGCTCTCTTGTATTGTAATTCTAGTTCCTTATCTCACTCCTCCTGCTCTGATACAATGAAAGACACATTTCCATCTCTGTAATTAACCGTGATGTAAAAGATCTCGCTCATTTGTCTAAAAATGCTTGAGCAAATGTGGGAAGAGGGACATTTTCCATTCTCTTGTTTTCACCAAAATCAGTGAGCGACGTGGTACTTCCAGCACCCTGTCTCCATACCTTCTGTGCATAACTTCAGCTTAGTCGTTGAAATTTAGTTTGGCATTTTAATTAATTGCAAAAATATACACCATGAAGTAAACAGGTACTCCCACAACTTCTTTCTGTAAAGGATATATTGCTTGCACAGACCTGCATTACATTGGCACTTATTTTAGCCGAAAAAAAAGTCCCAACATGACTGGATTCAGTAGGTCTTAACATTAATTTCTGTGTGGTTTGGATCAGGTCTTAAGATGGTGGCTGGTAAGCAGGAATCGTCAAGGTCTTCATGTAATACCTACTGAAAAGCGAATGCCTTCTCTAGATGCGGAACGACAAGGTGTCTGTCTTACTGTCAGAACAACTTGTCTCCGTGAGCTGTTTGCTTACACATCACAAACGACACATGAATAATTGGTGATGATTCAGGAGTGTTTTTGAGGCTCCTGGGTCATTACAAAGCAGATTGAGAGACGGGTCGTACTGCTCTGCAGGCAAGGACTCGGCACGTCTGGGTCTGCCCCGGGCTTCCCGGTGAGAGCTACGCCTGCTCCGGGCCGCCGCGGCTCACGGGTCTGAGCGGGGAACGGGGCAGCAGCTCAGCAAAACAGCTGCGATAATAAATAAATACATCCTCACCGCGCTCCTCCCTTCTGCTACCCACATTTCTCAGCCACGGCCCAGCCCTCTTCCCTGCGCTGGCCGTCACGCTCTGCGGACCCTTTGCTGGGACGATGCAACTCCCAGAACGGGGAATAGAGAGCTGTTCAGCTGCTTCTCACTGCATTAGGTGCTGCTGGTTCAGTGAGATGTCTCCTGCCCAGAGGAGAGCAGAGGGCTGCCGGGCTGGGGCGAGGGGAGCCATTGACTCCTGGGGTCTGCCTCTCCTCTTGGCTCCGCTCTGTCATCTGTGCCTTTTAGGCTTAAAGGTGTGTGTTGCCATGCTATTTGTTAAAGAATCAGCACCTCTTCCTTAACACAGCAGTCAGAATAAATATGCTTTATTCTCCTGAGAGTGGGTGGGAGGGCACATCCGCAGCGCAAGGGAGGGCAGGGCCAACATTTGCCCTGTGAACATTTTCCTGGGATTTTTTTCCCCAGACAGGAATAAGGCATGTGCGTGTCTTACAGAAGTGATCCACTGGCCATTAGGGACAAACCACCATAAACTGACATGAGCAGGGCTTTGTTTTGAACACGGTATTTGATGCAACACTGGTAGAATGTTAAGGAAAACCAGCACTTACCATGCTTTAATATTAAAATCGAGTGCTTAGAGATGATATGCACATCACATCTGCATAGTGGGCATAATGAAATATGCATTTCGTACACGTACTGAAATGAACCTTCAGTTTACTTGCGGCCCGTGAACTGCGATGGCACATGCTTGACTAAGCATTGCTGCCGAGGGATCGCTGCGCGAGGATGCCTTACGCCGGGCGCTGAGCCGCTTGGTGAGTCACTGGAGTAGAACGCACGTTGGAAAAGCTCATTTCCCCACTTACGCAGAGGTAAAATATTTTTGGATCCATGCCTGGTTTGTGCTAGGAATATTAAGGATGTTTCTGTTTTTCTGATAAAGTTCAGTTAAGAGAGGGAGAGAGATACCATTGCTGCAGTTAGCACTGAATTCTCTCAGCCTGCAGCTGAGTTTTCCTTTCCAAATCAGTTTGCACGGCTCTGTCTGAAACATGCCTTGAAACAGTACGGCCAGCTTCTGTATTGAACACAGAGGACTGCATTTACTCTTTCATCTTTGCCTTGTATTTAATCCCCTGTAGCAAACTAGCATTGAGTCCTCATCTGAAACATGGACCATAGGAAATCTGTAATTTTTCAAGCCTTGATGGAATAATTAGAAGATGAAAAATCATATGATTAAAAAAAAAGATTTTAAAGGCATAAATGCACATTTAGCTCAGTTAAAGCTATCCAAATTATTAAAAATAATGAGTGGAATTAAAACCATGTTTTTAATTAAAACCAAAGCAATGAAATTTTCTCGTAGTGAAAATCTGAGGAGGCTAAGAGTGAAATAGCGCTGGAGCTGGAGGTCAGCCGGTAAATTGGGGCACATTCTGCACTCAGATGTCTGCGCATGGTGCTGATCAGCTCTCGTGACATCTGGATGTGAGCAGCTGGGCGCAGAACTTGCTCTGCCAGCAGCAATCACAGCAAAAGCAGACAACCAACGAGAAAGAGGTGAAGGACCGGTCAGCTGTGTGTCTCTCAGTTCACTAAGTCCACGTCCATCAAGGTGAGGAAAGGATGGGCCATTCCCTGAAATAAAGTGTTTGTCTCTCCATTTATTGAATCCTAACCTCTTCTAAACATGTTATTTCTTGAGCCCATTCTGTTTCTGAAGGGGTGGCTGCCTAGTTACAGAGGGCAGCAGGGTCATCTCAGCTGCGTACGGTTCTGATGGACCAAAAAAAGGCACCACACTGAACACGGTAAGAATTTCTCACTGTTTCTGCTGGGGGCACAATACTACAACCTTGTTGGCAGATGCTTTTAATACACTAAAGTAACAAGGTCTGGTAATCAAGTAATGATAGGGAAAATAGGGTGATACAAGCCAGGATCTATTTGACATCAGAAGGCATCTCATAACCCCTGCTGTAGGCACCAAGCCTCAGCAGTGACAAGGAGAAAACTTTTCTCCCCCTCAAGCTCCTCATCTTTCCTCATGTTCTCTTGTCTGTCATTCCCCATGGCACTTACTCCTTTTACTTTCCACAAGTAAAATAAATTAGATTTATTTAGTGCCTTTCCTGCCAGGGCTGTGGGGCACCTTCTCTGCTCTCAAGCTCAGGGTCTGGCACTCTTTGCATCTGGTGCTCCTTTGCTCACACCTGCATCAGGCGATGCTAAACCAGACCTTTGGAGGAACGCGTGGCTGTCTGATACAGTTGTTAATGGGGAATTTGTCAGTGCTTATAACTAAGCAGACTCTTAATCACAGGTAATCAACCAGAAACATCAATGGAAGCACTTTAGAGGGAGGTTATAAGTGTGTGCCTTGTCCCTTTGCGGGGTGGGAAGTGTGTCTGTCAGAGCTAGGTATCTGCTCTTCTGCAAAATGCCCCTGAATGTCACGTTTAGTGTGAGTCCTGCAGACTGGGTTTCTCTGCTGCGGGTGCTCAGTGCTGGTAAGGCATCTGAACAGCTTGGTGTGGGTAAGGAAATGAGGGCTGTGGGCTTCTCACCTTGTATGAAAAGCCCTTGGGCTGTGCAGAGTAGCCTTTGCTCCTTCCAGCAGTTTTAAAACACCTGCCCAATCGGACAGCTAGTCTTGCCCTGGGTGGTGGAAGGAAAGGTCTACCCAGAAGAAGAGGCGCGCTGCAGCCGAAGCAGTACGTGTCTAATTCTGCCCTATCTCATACAGGCAGTTTCACTCTGGCATACATAAGAGAAGCGATACCTGTTACTGCGACACCTTGGAAATCACCGGCAAATAGCTCGTATAAACATCAAAACTTGGATAAAAGGACGAATCGTGTGCCCTCAATACAGTGAAGCCAGCGCTGAGAGAAATACCTTTTCCCGTAAGAGATGTCCAGAAAAACCTGCAGTTCCTGCAACAAGTGAGAGGAAGGGCTGGAGAGTTACAAACCCTGAGCGCTCTCCTTTCCCAGCGGTGGGAGGACAAGCGGTGGGTTTTTTTCCTCACACCACAAAGCATATGTCCAATTTCAAAGTGAAGTTTGGATAAACACATAGACATGTGTGAGACCCAAAAGGAAATCCTAGGGTTTAGGTTGGTTATTTAGGGTTTGGTGTTCCTGTAAACCTCCTTTTTTTTCCCCAGGAATTTCCTTTTGTGTTATCCGAGTCCTCTTCAATGTGTCCAGGCTCCTTGTTCTCTGAGCATGGGCATGGGAACCCTAACGTCCTTGGTGTGAGATGGTATCCTCCAGGATGTCCTGTGCTGCAGGGAGCTAAGCCCTGTTCCTGCTAGGCATCTCCAGGCTTCCCAGCCCTCGAAAATAAAGTCTGAAATATTTGGAGTCCCCTGGAGCTGCAGATGCAGGAGTCCTGAGAGACTGTGCAGTGCAAGAAACCAGCAAGGAATGAGGCAGGTCCTGAAAAGATCTGTTTCTTTTTCTCAGGAGTTCATTAAAAGCTGCTCTGCTGTTTCAAAGCATGCTGATTTTGATGAACTGACATTTTCTGATGAACTGACATTTTCTGATGAAAACCTGTTGTTTTGAAGGGAAAAAACTCCCTCCAGCTGTAGGATGTACGTTACAGCCTGGCAGACCTGCAATGGCCAGTGTCAGCCGGGCAAGCGAGCCTGGAGCCCCCATGCCTGCGGAGCGTGGTCAGGGTCCACGAGCTGCCTTCAAACGAGGCCAGGACCGGAGAGGAGCAGGGTTACAGGCAGGCAGCTCCTTCTTCACATCTCCTGCAGCCGGCTGCTGGAAGGGCATGGCCCTCCCTTTCTTTGTCTGTTGACGCAGCGGGGCTACCGGGGCTTGTGTATCTCCAGAGCAGTTTCTAATTTGTTTATTGACAATGACAAAAGCCGTTTTTTACTTCTGTCAGCAGAGATGACGTGGCTGTAAACGAGCAGGCTGCTTCGCCTCCTGCATTATCAGCAAAATTGCCAGCTAAGCACTAACTCCTGGACCCTTTTGTAGCTGATCACTGATGTATGGAGCGGAGCAGCAAAACAAGTCGCCTCTTTACATTTTGCTATGCTGGGGGTGAGGTAAATGTGATTTTAACCACTGCATTGACCGTGTGCATAAACAGGGAATGTATGTGTATGCAGGTGGGTATATGGCCTCAGCATACGATTTCACAGAAGTACATTTCTGATCGTAATTGATCTAAAATAACTGGGGTTTTGGTAATGTCTAGCTATTTTGCCTCAATTCATACTTTCTGAGTAAATCTCATGATTTACTGACCTACTGACAGATGTAGGTGGCAGGGATAAGAAGCCACTCCAGATGACTCTGGAGTGATTTGCATGTTGTTCCATATACCAATACATATATGTAACACATACAATATGATATAACAGCTTTAACTCAGGTTATTGTAGGCATAACATTATAAAACCAACATTAACTTGAGATAATTACAGGGAGATTTAGTTAACTCCAGGACTATACTTTCTCCATAGGAAACATCACTTCTGCTGTTTAGTCCCTTTAACCTCCTCACTTGGCACAGACAGCAGGGACAGGACAGGGTGGAGATACAGGCGGGCACAGGAGGACAGAAGAATAGGACAGACACAAGGATAAGATGTGCCAAAGACACAGCATGGAGCGGGCTGAAGCAAATATACATAAGCAAATTCATGATAACAAATAAAATAGCAAGTGTGTAGGGTCACTTCCTGGCAGGGGGAAGTTGTATAACCTAGTATTTTGCAGTGTTTAACTTTTTTTTTCATCTGCCACTCTCTGGCCACATGGATAAATAATCTGTGTAATCTTTCATGTTTACCTCTCTCTTTCTATGAGATCCTCTTCCATGCATGTTGAAGTTCCTTTAAGACACATTTTGTGCTTTTGTAGGACACTTAAAAACCCAACCAGAGTTCAACGCAGAGGTTGTCACAAGCAGAAGTGGAAGGCTCTTCCTTTGGCTTCCGTCTCAAAATCATCCCCTCGGCAGCCAGCAGTGACAGAGTCCGATACGGAGTCGATGGACGGGGTGATTGGAGGAGATCACGGTTTTGGTCGCTTTGAGGAAGCCTCAGCACTGAAACCCAGCTGGCAGCACCGGGGTCACCGATGGAAAGGCAGTGCCTGGGCCAGAGCTTGTCCCAGTGCAAGAGCAGGCTGCACAGGGCGGGCTCGGACCAGGCGTCTCCAAGTGCTCAGTGGAGATTTGATGGCAAAGAGGTTTTATATACAACATATAAAGAAAGAATATATTTTGCAATTTTGGGAGCTCTGAGTGTTTCAGCCACAATTCTCGGCAGGCATCCCCAACTCTCTGTGCTGTGGTGGCATCAAGCGAGTTAAATTGCCATACCAGTGCTTTCAGCCTTCTGCCCAGGTATTTTCAGAAAACAACAGCAAACTTCATCAAGAAGCATTTCTCCTGTGTTCCCAGATGTTTTTACCCTCCTCCCCCTGGCCCCCTCTATCCCAGGAAACAAAATGAAATCCTGTATCGGTCCTGGATGCAGAATGTCCCCGTGCCAAAGGTGGTCCTGTAGTCGCTTTCTGTCCAAGAAAAAGCCCGTCTTTGTCCGACCTGACTTCAGGTCAGCCGAAGTGGGAGTAACCACCCAGGATGGTGGTAGCCAGAGCTGCCTGGCAGCACCCATTCCCGGTGGCAGTCCTGTCCCTGCGGAGTGACTGCAGGGCTGGCATCTGTCCTGCTGCGGGACGCACGGGCCAGGGCACACGCGCTGTTTTGCAGTAGCGATGTAATGTTTGGGATAGGCGGGCGCGTAAGGTGGAGAAACATCCTTAGAGAGTACGAAGGAGTGGACTTGTGGGCTAAGGAGGGAAGAGTGATTTGGGGCCACAGCCAAGCAACCCCAGCGATGTGTCCAAGAGCGGTGTGACAGCTCCTCATCCTGCGGGCTCCGGGCCGGCATGGCAGAGCCTCTCCGGCTCCTCTTCGCAGCGAGGAGCACCTTCCTG